>NC_061114.1:125735812-125936703 GCF_002878395.1 Capsicum annuum | reverse complement strand
ATGAGAATGAATTATACATGTGTGACATCATCTAACCTATATTCCTATTCACTAAATCATAGCTAAATTTGGAGGATTAATAGGAGCAACACACATTTAACCTGGTCTCATCAGCCCTAGCTTTGTCTTTTTTTAAACTATTCCATACCAAGTGCCTTGGTAAATGTGTCAGAAATTTGATATTCAATACTACATAACACCATCTTGATCAACCTATTTCCATATTATGTATGAGGAAATAATGTCTGATGTCAATGTCTTTTGTCTTTATATGTTGAACCATATTTTTTGCCATATTGACGACTCTTGTATTGTCATAAAATAGAGGCACACAACATGACAGAATACCAAAATCTTTAAGGTTTCTTGATTCACTGTAATTGAGTACAACATGAGGCAGTTGTAATATATTCAACTTTGGCAGTTGAAAGTGCCACTGAGGTTTACTTCATAGTACCTTAGGAGATCAAAGCTAATCCAAGAACATGAGTCATTCCTGAGGTACTCTTCCTATCAACTCGGTATTTAGCATAATCAGCATAAGCATATCTAACCAGGTCAAAGTTATCTCTAGTAGGATAGAATAGAACTAGGTTGGGGTTTCCTTAAGATATCTCATAATCCTTATGGTATCTTTAAGATTAGATACCTTTGGACTTGCTTAAAACCTAGCACATATCTCAACACTATATGTAGTGTCAGGTTTAATAGCTATTAGATAGAGTAATAAATAAATGATTTCTTTGTACATAGTTTTAGTGATAGAGGGACCAGGTTCATCAAAGTTCAGTTTTGTTAAATTTCTATTAGGAGTTTCAATAGAATTTGCATCCTCCATATGGACCTGTTTGAGCAACTCATGAATGTAATTTTGCTAACATGCAGTAGTCTAAGTTGCATTTGTTTAATTTGTATCCTAAAGAAGAAATTGAGTTTTGCTATCATACTCATCTGAAATTAACTACTTATTAGCTTATCAAACTCATAACCCAGGGAATTGGTTGTAGCTCCAAATTTGATGTCATCAACATATACTTGAACAATGATTAGGTTCCTTTCTCTAAACTTCATGAAAAAAGGGTTGTCAATCTTTCTCCTTTTGATGTTATTCCCTAGCAAGAACTTCGAAAGGCCCTTATACCAAGCTTTGGGGTCTTGCTTCAATTAATACAAGGTTATATCTATTTTGAACACATGATTGGGAAAATCAACATCTCCAAAGCATAGAGTGGCTTTACCTAAATCTCTTCCCTAAGAATTATATTTAAGAAGTCACTCTTCATATCCATATAAAATAATTTGAACTCCGTATAAAAGGCAAATAAATTCAGAATTCAAATTGCTGCCATTCTAGCTAGTGGAGAAAATGTTTCATCATAATCTATGCCTTATTCCTTGTTTAATACTTTCATCACCAGTCTATTCTTATTCTTGATGGTATTTCTATCCTCATCATCCTTGTTTCTATACACCCTCTAAGTCCCTATAATAGTTTTATTAGATGGGTGTGGGACCAGGTGCCACACTTTTCTTCTCTAAAATTGGTCTATCTCTACTTGTATTACATTGATCCAATTTTCATCCTTCAATGCTTCTTTTACATTCTTGTGTTAAATTTGAGATAAGAATGCAGAGAAGGCACATTGATTTCTTGGTCTATTTTTTGTTTGCATGCCTAATGTAATACCCTACATTTTTGGGCTAGTCTATGAACCGTCGTTTTTACGTATATAAGCTATAATCCTAGTGACTCTCATGTGAATACAAGTTTCAATATCTTTACCCTAATGTTTTAAATACTCTTGAGATGAAAAATGTTCATAGGAATAACTTAGAGCCTAGTTGAGCAAAGATCATATGATTTGTTCAAAATTCCATATTCAATTTTACAAGGGTCTACTTTAAACATCTATAACTTTTTATATAATTGGATTTTTTCATGTTAATACTCAGTAAATTTTATATAGTTGAATTGTATTTCCAACGATATCAATTTTGAAAAAATCCAATAACCAAATAAAAAGTTATGGCATTTTCCGTGTGAGGCAGTAAGCCAATGCGATCTTGATGCATCGCATTGACTGCACCTTGACATGAAAAACTGATGTGGATTCAAAGCTATTTTACATTCTAATTCAATTCCAAGAGGTCATAGGGTCACTTTGGTCAATTTCCCTCACCCAAACCCATCCAAAACACATAATTTTACCCTAAAAGAAGCAAATTATTCATCTATTTCTCTCCAACAAAACCCTAGCCTTCTCAAGAACACCAAGAAACTCCATTAAATTTTCTTCAAGATAGTAAAGAATTCAAAGTTCCCAATCCAAGAAACAAAAAATTCAAGTCATCGTCATTAAGAAAGAAACCAAGAATAAAGCATCACAATTCAAGAATCGCAAGAAAGCATTCAAGATCATCTCCTAGGGTTTCGAAGTCAATTTCTCTACATCCTACAAAGTCTATTAAGGTATGTGGGATTTTAAAAAGGATAACTTTTTTGTTCTTGTGCCCAAAAAGTTTAATTTTGTAAAGACTACATGATTTGCAAGTTGGGGTTTACACCCAAAGTATCTTGTTTTAAGATTATGAATTTATAAGTGATTTAAGCATTGAATTGCATGTTTATTTCACCTATTGATTCTTTGAATTGAACATTATTATCATGAATTACACTTTTTTTTTTTATGAATAGATATTGTTGAATAATATCAAGAATAATGTTGAGCATAAATTTTTGTTCTGAATTGTCATGAGTTTGAAGCGTCAAATTTAAGCCCAAAGATTAAGTATTGAGATTTGTAAGATCATGTTCTTAAAATCTTTTATTGTTAAATCCATATCAAGAATGAGTTTAAGTTTTCAAAAAGACTATGGTCTTAAGTTTTCCTCTAAAAAATTGCTTACCAAGATTTAAGAAAGTTAATGTTTTGATCCTAAGATAAGATAGGAATCCATATTATTTATACAGTTTATGATTTAAATAAAATGAGAACATTAATTGGTTTAATTTATAAACCTTTATGCTATTATAAGGTGAATTTCCTAAAAGTTCTGAGAAATAAGAATTGGAGTAGTATTTAGCACCGAGTTAGGTATGATTCAAAGGTCTGATGCCCCAGAACTACGAGCCACCGTAGATTTATGATTTTCCCATAGTAGGCTGAGATAGTGATCACTAAAGGGAACAACTCTCCCCAATGTGGAAAAGATATTGGATTACATGTCAGCTCATATGGTGTATGTCAGTAAGAAAAAACTCCCAAGCCCAAAGTCCCTAAGTCCCAAAGTTCCAAAAGACTTCCAAAGATCCCAAAGTCCTTAAGTTTCAAAAGAAACAATGATGGAAAAGTTTTTTATAAAAGTATTTGTAAAGGATCACGAAGTTAGATTTAAAGAGTAAGCCCTTTCTACACTTGGGCAATATGATTTTAACAGGAGAATTCAAGTACAACTTTTAGAACTAAATGTTGTGGCTCATGATATTTATAAAGCATGCTTCACTTCTTATTTCTAAACATTTTTGTATTTTAGATATTCCAGCTTGTGTGAGTCACTTATATTTATCCTATATTTTTTATAAATGATGATAATGAGATATGTTTTTACTTATCCATTTACCCCCATATACTCAGTACATCCTCAAAGTACTAATCCATTTATATGTCTATGTGCTACATTGTCTCATAATATAGGTACACATTTTAGTATGCATATTTAGACTCAAATAGTTTGCAGCTTCCAACCAGCAGGTGATGGGTTCTTTTGATTCGAAGATCAAGTCAAGTATAATTTTGCATTATCTCTTTTATTTAGTTGTATTGATTAGGGATAGCTGGGGGTCATGTCCCAGCTACCTATAGTCAGTATTCATAGAGTCTTCGTAGACAGTCAGTAGAGTTGAGATAGTTCATTCAAGTTTTGCCTTGTATAATCAGAGATATATTGATTTAATATAGCTTTGTATTAATCATATTCAAAAAAGATTTATCTTTTGCATTATTCTTTCAGACTTTCATAGTTATTTTAGTTGCTCCTAAGCAATGCCAGTAGAAAGGGTTAGCTTGGAATCACTTATGGTCCTGGGCACCGTGTGACGTCTAGGGACCCATTTTTGGGGCATTCCAAACATGATATCAAAGAAGAAGGTTCAAGTGTCCTAGGGTGTCTATGAAGTCGTGTCTTGTAGATTCTTGCGGAACAGTATAGAGATATCTATACTTTTCTTTGAGAGGCTATGAGGCATTTAAGAAAAGTTTCCTTTATTTCATAATCTAGATTGTGCTGTAAAGTTGTTCCTTCAGAAAATCCTATCTACTCGTGTGTTACCCAAATAAAAATTCTTTATCTATGCCTTAATCTCGAGAAAACATGATCAGTAAGTTCCAATTCCTCCCCAGAAAATGCTCTCAGATTTGTAAAAAGAAATTTCAGAAGTCACACTAAAGGGAGTTGAGAGGAGCTTCATAGTATGTTAAGTTTCTTAAGTTGAAAGTTTATGTCCTAATTCTTATGAGTTGTTCAAGTGAGACAGAATTAGATATGTATTTAGATTGACCATTGACCCTTTTAGTACAGGTAGTACTCATAATAAGAGATAGTAAGAACCTAGATTATTAGATAAAGTGTTCATTTGAGGGATATTATGACCCTCAATGTTATGATTTATAAGTATTAGAACCTTTTTATAGTTGAAAGTATGGGTATAGAAGTGCAGTGACAAGAAAAGTAGGAATAGCAATTGATAGAAAGTACTATAGATTTTAAATTATACTAATATATCCTTCTGTATTAGTTTAGTGGAAGGTAGAGAGTGAATTATTGGTAAAGGTGAATTGTTGTTTGCTTAAAGTACGGAAGGGGTTATTGATGGTATTTATTGTGTTTGAAAAGTATAGGATATTAATAAAGTACTTGGTGGTTTAGTATCATTAATTTTGGCTTCCCTTGAGGTTGAAAAGGGGAGGTTAGCTAAAACTTATAGAGCTATGATAGTAATTTAGATATATAGAAGGGTAAATAGCAATGATGTGTAGAAGGAGGATGTGTTGGTAGATTATGACAAGATAGGCCATATGATTATTATCGATTTTTATTGTTATGAAGTTATAGTGGATTAGTGTTTCTTGATGTTTTATTTTATAGATTCCAAGTGAGCTTAGTATGTGAGGTTGGGTTGTTGAACATGCCTAGCACTAGATGCTAAGTTTGAATAGTAGATGATTTTCAAGATGGATATAATGATTTCTAGATTAGTGCAGTTAGCTATACAGAAGTAATCTAGTAGGCTTGAACAGTGTATGCAAGAGCTTAAGTTTATTTGTAGGCAATTTAATATGATGTTGCAGGTATGATATAGAGATTTGCCCAAAGTGATACGGGGCTTTATTATTTTTGAAATTTATTAAGTGATGAGTGGTTAGTAGTACCTTTGAATTAATAAGTATGTATGAGGCTATGTGGTATATGATGTTCTTGTCAGTTAACTTATGGGTTATAGGTTGATAACGTTGGGTATGCTGGTGTAAGTTCAGAGATGTGATATTATTAGATTACGAAGAAAGTTAGTACAATTTAGCAAGGGTTTGGAGATATCCAAGTTAAGTATTAAAATCTATGTTGGTGAGTGTTTATGTTGTTATATGATGAATTTTGGGGCTATAGAAATCTAATAGTTGAACTTCAGAAGGAGGTATTAGGATTGAGTATTTCACGTGAAGATGTAGTCCTTTAAGGTATGTTTAGCTTTATGGATATTGATTATATGCCAGACTCTAGTGTAAAATGATTGCAATCTAGATTAGAGTTCATTTAGTGGTTCACATACATAGAGTGATTGCTTAAAGCTAAGAGGGAGATGATAGAATAAGTAACAAAGTCAGAATAAGTAACAAAGTCGGACTTCCAGATTCTAATAGTGGTGATGAGTAATTGTATTGATGGGACAGAGTAAGTGTTTCTTGTTGACAAAAGAATGTTGTATGCTTGTTTTAGCTAAGTCCATAAGTGTGAAGTAATATGGAGGCCAAGTCTTTGATATATGTTTTGGTTAGTTGAAATTTTTTTTTTGTGTGTGTGTATGTTCTTGGGGTAGCGCATGGGAGTTGTCGTGATGGAGGTTTAGAGAATACGAGGAGTATGTCGTTATGGGTGGTTGTTTAGACATTCATATGTGGTTATAGCCATAGGCTTGAATGTCATGTTGGTGTACAAGTGGATGAATGTGGTGAGCGCTAGTTTCTAACTTTCCTGACCTTAGAATATGAATCTTAAGTGAATTAATGATCAGGGTTGGCAATAGCATATCTCGTGTAAGTTTCAGATTTTTTGGGCGAGGTTTGAGACCTATTTGGATGGTAAAACAGTGAGGCAACACGATATTGCTATGGAGCATCATATATTATGTTGTGCCATACGACGCGTCGCATATTGCGTTGGTAGTCCAGTTTAGTTATGGTGTATTATGTAGTACCCTATGCTTTTGAGTTAGGCTTGACTATGGTGAGAGGACTTAGTTTAGTTTAGACCTTAGTAGATAGGTTTATAAATGACCATGTGAGAATTAGAAGTTTGATCAAGTGAATATAGTATTTAAGGGGAATAGTATAGTTGAGGGAGTATTAGAGAAGTGTTGCTATGCTTGAAAGTAAGAAGTTGTATTGCCTAAGGACTAGAAACTCTAACCTAGCTTGTAATCTATATGTCAATGTTTCAAGTTGTAGAGTTGTATCAATGTTGTAATTCCTTAGTTAGAGGTCTTGTTCAGATCATGCCCAAAATTTGTTGCTCCCTTATGTTAATAGAATTTCGTAGAAAAGTGGTGAAGAAATACTCCATTTGAGTATGCGTAGTCAGTATGATCTAGTTCATATAGCCTACAATCCTCTTTAGCAATCAATCAGATAAGATCCTATAGATTTCCAACTATCCACTGAATCTTACTATCCATAGTCTCATGCGTATGTCCATTCCAAGAGGTAATGTTTTTGCATCCATATAAATTATGAATTCAACTCAGTTCACGCATCAGTATCTGTTTCAGATATTATGTCAGGATTTAGTTCGTAAGTATCCTGTTATCATCTCAATCATTTCCTAGTATTCATCCAAATCAATATCATTCGGGGATGAACTATCCCAAGGGGGGATGTTGTAATACCTTGAGTTTTTATTTCATAGACCTATCTTCTATTTTTCGCGAAATCAGATGTAGCCTAAAGTAATGGCTACTAATAAGTTGAGACTCTCATTTCTATCTTAGCCATATAGCTATTTTTCATGAGATATCATGCACTCCCAGATCAGTTCAGTAGCTCATTATGTTTAATATTCATCTATTTAGTTTATTTCATTTGTGCATGATAGCTTATATCCTCAGATTCCTTAGTGTCTTCCACTTAATTAGCCACAGTCGAGGATGAATGTTCCTAAGGGGAGATAATGTAATACCCCATATTTTTGGGATAGTCTATGAACCATCATTTTTAAGTATATAAGCAATAATCCTAGTTACTCCCATGTGAATACATGTTTCATGATCTTTACACTCATGTTTGAAATGCTCTTGAGGTTAAAAATGTTCACAGTAATCACTTAGAGCCTAGTTGAGCTAAGATCATTTAATTCGTTCCAAATTCGATATTCAATTCTATAAGGGTCTACTTTAAACATGTATAACTTTTTTTATACTTGGAATATTTCATTTCAAGACTCTCACTAAATTGTAGATGATTAAATTATATTTCCAACGATACCAATTTCTCAAATATCCGACAATCGAGTAAAAGGTTATGGCATTTTCCATGTGAGGAAGTAAGCCGATGCAATCTTGATGAGTCCCATAGACTGCTCCTTGACATGAAAACTGATGTGGATCAAAAGCTATTTTACATGCTAATTCAATTCCAAATGGGCCTAGGGTCTCTTTGGTCAATTCCCCTCACCCAAACCCGTACAAAACACATAATTTCACCCCCAAAGAAGCAAAGATATCTCATTGTTCATTTTTTTTCTCTCCAACAAAATCCTAGCCTCCTCAAGAGCACCAAGAAACTCCATCAAATTTTCTTCAAGATAGTCAAGAATTCAAAGTTTTCAATCTAAGAAACATAAAATTCAAGTCATTCTCTTCAAGAAAGAAACCAAGAATTAAGCATCACAATTCAAAAATCTCAAGAAAGCATTCAAGATCATCTCCTAGGGTTTCAAAGTCAAATTCTCTACATCCAACAAAGTCTATTAAAGTATGTGGGGTTTGAACAAGGACAAATCTTTCGTTCTTGTTCCCAAAAACTTGAATTTTAGTAAAGTCTACATGATTTGCAAGTTGGGTTTTATACCCAAAGTATCTTGTTTTAAGATTATGAATTTATTAGTGATTTAAGACTTGAATTGCATGTTTATGTCTCCTATTGATGCTTTGAATGTAATATTGTTAACATGAACTGCACTTCCCTTTTTATGAATTGGTATTATTGAATAATTTCAAGAATGATGCTCAGCATAAAGTTTGGTTGTGAATTGTCTTGATTTTGAAGTGTGAATTTTGAGCCCAAAGATTAAGTATTGACATTTGTAAGATCATGTTCTTAAAAGCTTTGATTGTTAAATATGAGTTTGAGTTTTCAAAAAGACTATGGTCTTAAGCTTCCTTCTAACAAATTGCTTACCAAGTTTTAAGAAAGTTGATGTTTTGATCCTAAGCTAACATCGGAATCCACATTATTTATACATTTTATTATTTGAAAGAAATGAAAATCATAATTGGTTTTAATTATAAACCCTTGTGCTATTTTAAGGTGGATTTCCTAAAAGTTCTAAGAAATAAGAATGGGAGTAGTATTTTGAACCGAGTTGGGTATGAGTCCAAGGTCTCATGCCCCAGACTACGAGCTACCGTAGGTTTATGATTTGCCCATAGTTGGCTAAGATATTGATCACTAAAGTTAAGGTTCTATTCCGATGGCAGGGATAGAATGGCTCTCCCCAATGTGGGCAAGACATTGGACTCCATGTCGCTTACATGGTTTATATCGGTTAGAAGAAACTCCCAAGCCCAAAGTCCCTAAGTCCCAAAGTTCCAAAAAGATTTCCAAAGATCCCAAAGTCTCTAAGATTCAACAGAAAAGAATGATACTAAATCTTTTATAAAACTAAGTGTAAATGCTCACAAAGTTAGATTTAAAGATTAAGTCTTTTCTATACTTAGGTAGTATGATTTTAACAAGAGAATTCAAGTACATCTTTTAGAACTAAATGTTGTAGCTCACAAGATTTCTAAAGCATGCTTCACTTCTTATTGCTATATATTTTAGTATTTCAAATATTCCAGCTTATGTGAGTCACTTATATTTAGAATGCATTGTTTTATAAAAGATGATTATAAGATAAGTTTTTACTTATGCATTAACCCCCATATAATCAGTACATCCTTAAAGTATTGATCCACATATATGTCTATGTGCTACATTGTCTCATATTATAGGTACAAGTTTTAGTATGCACATTTAGACTCAAACAGTTTGCAGCTTCCAATTAGCAGGTGATGGGTTCTTTTGATTCGAGGATCAAGTCAAGTATAATTTTGTATTGTCTCTTTTATTCAGTCATATTAATTATGGATAGGTGGGGGTCATGTCCTAGCTACCTATAGTTAATATTAGTAAAGGCTTTATAGACAGTCAGTAGAGTTGATATATTTGATTCAAGTTTTGCCTTGTATAATCAAAGATGTATTATTTTAATATAGCTTTGTATTGAGCATATTCAGAAAAGATTTATCTTCTGCATTATTCTTTCAGACATTAATATTTATTTCTATTGCTCATAAGTTATATCAGTAAAAAAGGTTAGTTTGGGATCACTTGTGGTCCTAAGCAACGTGTGACATCTCGGGACCCATTTTCAGCGCATTACCTAAATCTAGATGAGACAACAAATTATCAAGAGGATGTGTGAACTGGTGCTTTCAACTGGACCTCTAAGGAATTAGTTGACTTGTACTATGACCTTTTTACATTAAGGTATTACACTCATGAAAATGATGATTTTCTTCACCGTATTGATGATCAAGTTCTTCAAGTAGAGCTTGTGAGGGGCTAGGATTCTAATGATTTTTTGAATCTTCATCTTCACGTCCTAAACCTGGTCCCTGTGAATCTTCATTATCATCACTTTTATTTTTCTTTTCAAGAACATTTAGGGCATTTCCAATCATCATAATAATCATCTGAGGTGCTACCTTCACTAGTGGCACCAATTTTATCAAACACAACATTAACACTTTCCTCCATATATTGAGTTATTTACTATTAGATCCTACAGGCCTTGATAGTAAAGGAGTATCCAATAAAATCTCCTTTGTTACTCTATGGATCAAACTTTCCAAGGTCACCCTTCCCATTTATACACAAAATATTTGCAACCAAAAGGCTTGAAGTAGCTCATCTTGGGCTTTCTTTTGGCCATGAGTTCATAATGGGTCTTTTCAGAAAGGACCTAACAATAAACCTATTGATCATATGACCTAACACCCCAGAAAGGACCTAACAATAATGTTGTATTGACTATTTTATCTCAAAAGTTATGTTATCCCAGCATCTATCAACATGGCCCTCCCAATGTAAACAAGTGTCCTAGTTTTCCTATCTACAACACTATTTTTTCGGGGTGTTCTCGGAGTTAAAAAGTTATGACTGCTACCCAACTCATTATAGAATTAAGTGAACCTTGTATTTTTAAACTTTGTTCTATTATCTGATCTGATTTCTCCTATCTTCTCGTTATACTTCATCTAAACTTATCTAGCATATGCTTCAAACACATGAAATATTTCTTATTTCAATTTATGTAAGAAAGTCCAAGTAAGCCTGGAATAGCTATCTGCAATGACTAATATGTATTTCTTTCCTCCCATTCTAGAAATATTTATAGGTCCACATATATCTATATGGAGAAGTAATAGAGTTTTGGATGTGGTTACTTCTTTATTTGTCTTGAATAGGGACTTGGTTTTCTCTCCCTTTATGCATGCATCACATAACTTAGAGCTAGCAAACTTAACCTTGAGAAGCCATCGAACCAGGTCCCTACTGACCAGCTTGTTCAGCAGAGAGCAGTTGACATGGCCTAATCTCCTATTCAACAATTCAACAGTATGTTCTTGTACATTCAGGAATGTCAAGTTCCTGGACTTGTAAGACCCCAGATAGATAATATACATATTTTAGTTTCTCCATGCTTCTAACATTACTTCATCATCCTTGAGGCTTGTGATAGTGAACTTATCTGACCTAAACATAACTTCATTGCCTTTATCACAAATCTGAAAAACACACAGTAAACTAAACTTGAGTCTATCCACAAAGTGAACATGATCGATGGTTTGACTCAAACTATTCTCAGCCTTTCTAATTCATACAATGTAATTTTCGCTTCCATTACAATAGGAGACACTAGCTTCGTCACGAGCCTTAAGCTAGATGAAGACATCAATTCTTTAAGTGATGTACTTTGAATAACCACTATCCATGATCCTGTGGTGGCTCCTTCCTCTTTCTTTGCCTTGTATTAACTATCAATTATTATCTTTGGGAACCCATTTCAGCTTAAGTTCCTAGAATGGTGTGAAAAGAAAAATCTGATTTTACTTTTTCCATCCATGTAAATTTTTGCCACTTTCTTTAAAGGAAGGGAATTTTTTTATCCTCCATACAATTGCAATTCTAAAGCATCATGAATCTTTTATCTGGCCAATTTTTCCACAATGAGTACATAAGAGATTGCCTTTGACAGAGATATATTTTCTATAAAGATTTTAGGTTTGATAAACATTGTGGAATACCAAGCCTCTTTTGTTGTTTGATGCGTGACTAGTAAGTTGTTTTAGTACTAAAACTGAGGCAGTCCATTTGATAGACTTTTTAAGCCCAAATTTAACTCGAACCAGGTCCTTCTCAAGTTTAGAACTCCTCTAAAGTAAGGCAATAAAATATATATTTTTCTCGGCCAATTTATCTTCTAATTCAAATTGAATTTTGTTTCCCTCACTCTTCTTTTTTGAGTTAAACTTAGACATCTCACTAAGTTTTTCTTTTAAAAGATCATTTTATGGGAGAGTGACTTGCCAGTTGCTTGAAGTTCAGTCACTTGCACAATTAATTCAACCATTTCTTTACATTTTTTAAGATATTTATTTAGACACCCTTTATCATTAGTAAATTAATTAGTAGTATCTATAAGCATAGTAGCAACACTTTAATTCTTTATGAGAATAATTTTTGAGGTTCTCTTCATCATCATCTAACTTTGCCATTAAGGGAAAGAGGGAGTAATAGACTTAGACATCATCCTCTACCACCATCATAAGGACATCTTTAAACTATTAAAATTCACCTATTTCACCACTCTGTCAGCTTCAACCCTTATACTACACTTCTCTAGGACCTGGTGATTTTTTATCCTCTTCACAATCATCCTTGACATACTCCTTGTAGTCGAGCTTGTGTAGAGGACAGTCTTTGATATAGTGATCTAGTTTTCCACATCTGTGATAGGTGTCATTTGTCTTTCTTTACCTGTTATCCATGATGGATTTTACTTTTCTTGTAAAATCTCTTGTTCTTTTCAAGACTTTGAGGAACCAATTAGTGATATAAGCAATTTCTTCATCCTCAATAGTGGTGTTCTCCTTTGTGTCCTTTAGCACTCGATTCTTTTTTTTTTGTGATCACTTTGGGACTTGTCCTATTGCTTGTTAATCTCATATGTCTTGAGATTTCCTATAAGCGCATCCATAGTCATGGTTTTCAGATCCATAGCTTTAGTAATGATTTTAACTTTATAGTCCCATGACTAAGGTAAAATTATTAGGACCTTACGAACCTATTTGGAATGGAAAATGTCCTCACATAAATAGCGGAGTTCATTGATTATGGTTGTAAATCTTTTATGTATTTCTTGGATAGACTCTCCTTCTCTCATGGAAAAAGTATCATATTTTAAAGTCACCATATCAACCTTTGACTCTTTCACTTGGTTGGTTCCATCATGAGCTATTTGGAGACAATCCCAATCTCCTTGGCAGTATCACATGTAGAAATCATAGTGTACTCATCAGGGCCTATACCACATACAAGAATCTTCTTTGGCATAAAATTTTACTCAATCTTTCTTATGTCAGCATTATCAAACTCCTTCCTAGTTTTGCGAACATTGTAAATAACCTCTCCATATTAAACAAGCCTAGTAGGAACAAAAGGACCATCTTAAAGCACACCCCATAATTCGCAATATTTCACCATGATAAAATTATGCATTCATGTCTTCCACCAGCCATAGTATTGCTCATTGAACCTAGGTGGTCGCATAGTGGATAGTCCTTATTCTAGGTTTAGAGGAGTGGCCATTGTCAAGAATCCTTCCTAGGTGTTAACCTTTTAAAAAGACCTGCTCTAATACCAATTAAAAAAATTGATTGGTTGCTCTCTTACATTTGAAAAAGTCCTAAATAGAAATTATAATCCCCGTACTTTTCCTAGTTCAGCACATCTCCTAGTGTGTGAAGTGTTTTGTAGGTGAAGAAGGTTCATAAAAATCACTTAGAGCCAAGTTGAGCCATGAACCTTAGATTCATCCAAAGTTTGGTGTTTGATTCTACAAGGTTCAACTTTAAAAGTGTATAACTCTTCATGTATGTATAATTTTCTAGCTCAAGACCCACCAAATTGTAGATAATTGATTAAACTTTCCAACGATACCAATTTTGCCTTAATCTGATACCTAGGTGAGAAGTTATGGAATTTTTCATGTGAGACAGTAGCTTACCGCAATTATATCGCATCACTGTGAGCCCCTAAATCACAATCATAATTTCCAGTAGCTTACTGTAATTGGCCCATATTGCACCAAAAATTATGGTGGAATAGGTAACACATCAAGGTGAAGTGCAAATTTGCATTCGTCCATTCCCGTGATGCAACGCGATAGTACCGTGCCACGATGAAGTGCAAATTCACACTCATTCATTTGTAGTAATGCAACACGATAGCACCGTATCGTGTTGAGGTGCAAAATCTAACTCTAGTCACAATTTTAAATTTCACAAGGGCATTTAAGTCAATTACTCTCACCCTAATTCATGAAAAAATGTATTTTAACCTTATTCTAAGTATATTACACTTTTTATTCACCAAATTTCTTTCCAAGAAACCCTAAAGCTTCAATCTTGAGTCCAAGAAATCTAAAGTTTCACCATTCCTTTTTCAAGATAACCAAAAATTCAAGTTTCTGGGTTCAAGAACTTCAAGACGAATCTTTAAGAACGCCGTTAGGAATTCAAAGTTCAAGCTTTTGCATTCCAATAATTGAATAAGGTATGTGGGGTGATGAACAAGGATACTCATTTCATCCTTATGCCCAAACCTAGTTCTAGAGTTGAATTTTACATGAAATTATATAAATTTTAGGGTCTTTTTCATGGGTGTGAAGTGCACTATATTTATGAGCAAGAGGCTACTAAATAATTTAGGAAATTTTCTTTTTCGTTCATGATCGATAAAGAGTCCTAGGGAGTCAGACAAGCCATGTTATGTAGGGTGTTTTTCATTGGTGTGAAGTGCACTATATTTATGAGCAAGAGGCTATGAAGTGATTTAGGAAATCTTCTTTTTCGTTAATGATCTACAATTTTTACAGTGTTTTTAACTCATGCTCTTACATGATAGAATATGCCTCCTCGCCTAGTAAATGCACTTAGAAATGATGACCAACCACCCCAGCCTACTGACCTTCTGAATAAAAATGTATCCCTTGCTGAATATCGGGCTACCTTTTAGAAATTGGCCCAAGCTGTGACTACTAATATTCAAGGCAACCATCAGGTTGCACTCACAACAAAGAATCTGCCTGAGTTCTTTGGGTAAAAAGTAGATGAGGACACAAATTTTTACTTAGATGAGGTAAGAAAGATCACCTAAATTATTTATGTTACTGAGGAGGACAGTGTGGATTTGGCATCCTATAGTCTAAAAGATACGGAAAATGATTGGGTGGTAATGTGGAAGAATGGTTGGGTGAGAATACAACTCCTATGAGTTGGCAGGTGTTTTAGGATGCATTTATAGACAGGTTCTTTCCATATGATTTGAGAGTAGCTAAGCTAGAGGAGTCCATGAACCTGAGGCGGGGCTTGATGTCAGTGAAGGAGTACACCCTTAAGTTCATTCAGTTGTCTAAGTATGCCCTGACACAATGGTTGACCCTAGTCGGGAATTAGTAAGTTTGTTACTGGAGTGTCTAGTTTAGTGGTCAAGGAGCGTAAGACTGCCATGCTTATTGAGGATATTATCTTACTAGGCTGATGATTCTTACTCAATAGATTGAGGTAGAAAAGTTAAAGGGGAGAGAGAGGGAAAATAAGAAGGCTAAAACTAGGCAGTTTGACTATGGCCAGACATAGTCTATAGGGGGAAATTATTTTTAGTTTTTGGGTCACTCATCTATGCCAGCGCCATCTTCAACCAGTGCTCCTACACCCAGAACTAGATAGGAGCCATGGAGTAGAACTTCTATGTCCAGGTCTTAGAGTAATGTAGGTGGATAACCCAGTTATCCTTCATCTACCAAGTATGGTAAAAATCATCTTGGTGAGCGCTTGTTAAGGCAAAAAGGTTGTTATAGATGTGGTAAGTTGGGTCATATAATCAAAGAGTATCCACATGCTAAGCAGGAAAGAAGGGATATTCGTCCCCAAACTTAAGGTACTAGCGCACCAGCTACTCTAGGTGGCCTAGTCCCTCCTCAGGGTATATTATCCAGTACTGGTGGCGATTAGTGCCAAAATCTGTTCTATGCTTTACCATCCCATCAGGAGCAAGAGACTTTTCCAGATGTTGTTACTGGTATGTTTCATGTCTTTCATCTTGAAGTTTATGTACTATTGGACCCCGGGTTAAATCTTTCTTATGTGACCTCGTTAGTTGCAGTGAATTTTAGGGAAGGTCCTAAAAAACTCCCTAAGCCCTTCTTAATTTCCACCCTAGTGGGTGAGTCAGTTATTACCAAATTAGTCTATAGAAAGTATACTATCACTATATAAGATTATATTAGTAGAACTGATAGAGTTAGACATGGTTGATTTTGACATTATTCTATGTATAGATTGGCTTCATTCATGTTATGCATCTATAGATTGTCGTACTCGAGTAATGAAGTTTTAGTTTCCTGACTAGCGAGCCTTTGAGTGGAAAGGTAATTCTGTGTCTCCCAAAAGTCATTTCATATCCAATCTTAAATCCAGAAAGTTGATATTGATAGGGTGCATCTATCATCTAGTTTAAGTCAAAGACACTAATTCTGCGGCTCCAATAGTTCAGTCAGTCCATGTAGTCAATAAGTTTCCTGAAGTTTTTCCTGAAGATCTGCCAAGGGTACTTCCCAATAGGGAAATAGAATTCGGTATTGACCATCTTCCAGATACTCATGCTATCGCTATTCCTCTATATTATATGCCTTCAGCCAAGCTTAAAGAGTTAAAATATCATTTTAAAGACCTCTTAGATAAAGGTATCATAAGGCATAGTGTCTCTCCATGGGGCACTCCCATCTTTTTTATGTGTAAAAAAGATGGTTCTCTCCGAATATGTATTGACTATCGTTAAATGAATAAAGTCAAAATCAAAAACAAATATCCTCTTTCTAGGATTGATGACTTATTCGACCAACTCCAAGGTGCAAGTTACTTCTCTAAGATAGACGTTAGATCCAGCTATCATTAGCTTAGAGCAAGGGAATATGATATTCTAAATAAAGATTTCAAAAACCGTTATGGTAAGTTTGAGTTTCTAGTTATGTTCTTTGGGCTGACAAATGCCCCAGCAGCATTTATGGACTTTGATAAGTAGAGTGTTCAAATAGTATTTGGATATGTTTGTTGTAGTCTTTATCAATGATATTCTTTCATATTCTCATAGTGAGGATTACCATACAGACCATCTTAGAATTGTGTTACAAACTATAAGAAATAACCAGTTGTTCTCCAAATTCAGCAAGTGTGAATTTTGGCTAAGATCAGTAGTTTTCCTCGGTCATATTATTTCTAGTGATAGCATTAGAGTAGATCCCTAAAAGACTAAAGCAGTGAGAAGCTATCCTAGAACCATCTCTCCATCAGATATCAAGAGTTTCTTGGGTTTAGCTTGCTATTATAAATGTTTTGTTGAAGGGTTTTCATCTATTGTATCCCCCACGTCTAGATTGACAAAAAGGAAAGTTAAGTTTCAGTAGTTAGATTCTTGTGAGAAGAGTTTTTAGGAGTTGAATGATTGACTCACTTCAACCCTAGTTTTAGCTCTACTTGAAGGTACAGGTTGATTCGTTGTCTATTGTGATGCTTCTAGAGTTGACCTGGGTTGTGTTTTGATGCAAAGAGGTAAGCTTATAGCCTATTCCTTTAGACATCTTAAGCCTCACAGAAAGAAATACCCTACCCATGATCTTAAGCTAGCTGATGTTGTATTTTTATTAAAAATGTAGAGGCACTATCTTTATGGGGTGCATATTGATGTATTCAAAAACCACAAAATTTTGCAATATGTGTTTACTCAGAGGGAGTTAAATCTTTCTCAAAAAAGGTGGTTAGAATTGTTAAAGGATTATGACATAAGTGTGTTATATTATCCGGGCAAGGCTAATGTGGTGGAAGACACCCTTAGTAGACTGTCTATGGGTAGTGTTACGTATGTGGAGAATGATAAGAGAGAATTAGTTTGAGAAGTTCACCGGTTAGCTAGATTGGGTGTGAGGTTGGTTGACTCAGCTGAGGGGAATGTTTGGGTTCAGAGTAGTTCACAATCTTCTCTAGTTTTTGCTGTGAAAGAGAAGCAAGATAAGGACTCTACACTACAAAAAAGGTCCATTTAAGACCAACATTTAGGGGCGAGTTAATAATTTGGTCTCTAAAAGTATATCTATTGAGATGAGATTAAATTTCGTTCCTTAATTGTGCTTTTTTTCCGAAGGTATAAAATATGGTCTTCAAATTCTTTTTAACTCGTCCCTATAAGTAATAGATCCTTGAGCGGGAAATGAATATTTTCATAAAAAAATTCGTATTGGTGCCAAAATGCCAAGTTTTTTTGCCTTTTCTAAAATCTAATTAAAAGGAAATTTTTATATTAGAAAATATTCCAGCAACTTAAAGCTTTTCTCATTGAATCCACAATTTACCCTAATTATTTTTGCACTGTTGAAGAAATTCTCTCAATTACATGATCTGCTTTGCGCCTGTGCGTTCTTTTCCATTAATTTTGCCCCTTAATCTTGTTTTTTCAAGTTGTGCAAGTAATTAGTTTTATCTTAAATTTTATTTTTTTAGATGAAAATTCTGTCCGTATTGATTTTTTCAATTTCGATCTATTGCTTTTTCATTTTTCATCTATTTTTCGTTCATCTAATAATCTCTGTGCTTTCTCAATTTCAACTATTTTTGATTTTCTTTCTATTGCTTGTTTGATTCAAATTCTGTTTTCGCTCAATTTCGTTTGTTGGATTCAGATTTTGTTTTTGCTCAATTTCGTTTGTTTGATTTCACTAATCTCTGTTTTCGCTCAATTTGCCCTAATTACTTTTATCTAAATGTTGCCTAAAATACCGATGTGGATGTAGCTGTATTTGAAACTGTTTGCAACAATATGTTTATATGTACGATGAGGTGTTGTGCCGGGAAAAGTATAAGATGTAATTTTTTCTTGGTAGTTAGTGCGGGATGTAGGTGAAGGTCTTCTTGGTGTTACTTTTGAATAGTTTATAATGGTCCTTCAATCTTCGTAATGAAAATAAGTTACCATTCCAATATTATTTTGTGAAAATTAATTAATACGACAATAATGGAAGTGAACCATAATTTAATATAAGTAGCTCACAAGCTAGCTTACAAGGTCGTGCATCTACTTATGAGAAAGGAACTACTCTACTCAGCAGATAGGGGTATAAGGAACTACTATTTTTCATTGCAGACTATCGGGTATTATCATAATAAGATGCATTGTAACAATGACTTTTTATTCTTTTCGTCTAAAGAGTTAGAGGAGTTTTTTCTCTGTAATAGTGTTTGAGTGAACCCAAACATGAGTTGTCCTGAAGAACTATGAAAAAAGTTAATAAAAGCTTATTAGTGCTATTTCTCTGAACAAAGCTTGATTTTAGTCTTTCTTGCTATCTCTTGTGTGTTTTCTGCTCCTGATATTTTAGCTTCTAGTCGATGTTCTGTTGTGTTCTGTAATTGAATTGCCTCTGTGTATGTCTTACAGCAACAAACTAACATTCGTCTCTATTATAACGTTTGCCTAATAGTTTGGTCATCTCTTTCTGTAGATAATTTCTTAATCTAGCAAGTCCATCCCCATCCGATTACTTTCTATTTATCATAAAATGCATGGTCTTAAGAAGTCTCCTTTACATTGGAATGCTAAGAAAAAATATGCAGATCCCGTGATCCATAGTAATTCTGGATCGAATCCCTTTGATTATGACGATGAGTCTGACAAGAAACAAACTGTAAAACCATCAAGTAAAACACCACCGGAGTCTTCTGCAACTACCCCCAATTTGAGTACAAACCCTTTTGATGATGATGAAATTAAAGAGACTCCTTCATATTCTTACTCATCTTTGATAGCCAGACTGTAGAAGATTTGGAAAACTATGCCATCTACGGGTCAGAAAAGACTATAAAGTCTGTTAACAACTGCATCAAGATTGCAGAAAACATGAGAGATAATGCAACAAAAACTTTGATCATTTTACATCAACAGGAAGAACAAATTACATGAAACCATACAACTGCAACAAACATAGACCATGATCTTAGCAAGGTATGACTTGCTTTTTTTACTGATATGAGTTCGCAGAAGCTCCCGAGTGAGAATCTCTCGACCCAACATAGGCTTTTGATTATGGATTTGGGTATAAAGAAGAATAGAAAGAGGAGGAGTAAGGAGTGTAGATCGAGAATTAAGTGGGCCGGCTTAACGCCAGTGAATGCGTGGGAGATAGGGGAGAGGTTGGCGGGCAAGGGGGTGTGGGAGTGTAGGGGGGACGTGGATAGTATGTGGGACAGGGCGGCAAGGTACATCAGGGAGAATGCAAGGGAGGTGTTGGGTGTTTCTAGGGGCCAGGCCGGTCACCATCGGGGGGATTGGTGGTGGAATGAAGGGGTGGAGAAGAAAGTGGAGACCAAGAAAGAGGCGTATGCTAAGTTGGTGGAAAGTAAGGACGAAGAAGAGAAGCGGGTAAACAGGAAAGAGTACAAGCTAGCGAGGAAAGAGGCGAAGTCAGCGGTCACGGCAGCTAAGACGGCCGCTTTTGAGAGCTTGTATGCAGGGTTACAGGGGAAAGGAGGGGAGAAAAAGTTGTTTAGACTCGCTAAGGCTAGGGAGAGGAAGGGTCGTGACCTCGATCAGGTGAGGTGCATTAAGGGGGAGGACGGTAGAGTGTTGGTGGAGGACGGCCACATAAAGAAGAGATGGCAGTCGTACTTTCATAGGCTCTTGAATGACGAGGGGGACAGAGCTATTGTGTTAGGGGAACTGGAGCACTCAGAGGAGTGTCGGGATTTTAGCTATTGTAGACGTTTTAAGGTAGAAGAGGTTAGACAGGCAGTCCGCAGGATGCGTAGGGGTAGGGCGACGGGGTCGGATGAGATACCGGTGGAGTTTTGGAAGTTCGTTGGAGAGGCTGGTGTAAGGTGGTTGACTGGATTGTTTAATGAAATTTGCAGGACGGCAAAGATGCCCGAGGCGTGGAGGTGGAGTACCATGATCCCTCTCTATAAAAATAAGGGGGACATTCAGAGTTGTAATAACTATAGGGGGATTAAGTTATTGAGTCACTCTATGAAGATCTGGGAGAGAGTGGTCGAGGTGAGGCTGAGACGGATAGTGTCTATCTCGGAAAACCAGTTCGGATTTATGCCCGGCCGCTCGACGACGGAGGCAATCCACCTGGTACGGAGGTTGGTGGAGCAGTATAGGGAAAGGAAGAAGGATCTGCACATGGTGTTTATCGACCTGGAAAAAGCTTACGACAAAGTCCCCAGGGAGGTGCTTTGGAGATGCTTGGAGGTGAGGGGAGTACCGCAGGCATATATCAGAGTAATTAAGGATATGTATGAGGGAGCGAAAACCTAGGTGAGGACGGCGGGAGGAGACTCAGAGCATTTCACTGTCCGGACAGGATTGCATCAGGGATCTACTCTTAGTCCCTTTTTGTTTGCGTTAGTAATGGATGTGTTGACGCGGCGTATTCAAGGGGAGGTGCCGTGGTGTATGCTCTTTGCAGACGATGTAGTTCTGATAGATGAGACTCAAGGGGGTGTAAATGACAAATTAGAGATGTGGAGGCAAACTCTTGAGTCTAAAGGGTTCAGGGTGAGCAGAAGCAAGACAGAGTATGTGGAATGTAAGTTTAATGACGTGGGGCGGGAAAACGAGGTAGTAGTGAAGCTGGAAGCACAGGAAGTATGTAAGAGGGATAAGTTCAAGTATCTCGGGTCCGTGATCCAGAGTAACGGTGAGATTGACGAGGATGTCTCGCACCGTATTGGGGCGGGATGGATGAAGTGGAAACTCGCGTCGGGGGTGCTGTGTGATAAGAAGGTGCCGCCCAAGCTTAAAGGCAAATTCTATAGGGTGGTAGTCCGTCCGGCCTTGCTGTATGGAGCGGAGTGTTGGCCAGTTAAGAACTCCCACATCCAAAAAATGAAGGTGACAGAAATGCGGATGTTGCGCTGGATGTGTGGACTGACTCGAGGGGATAGAGTTCGGAATGAGACTATCCGACAGAAGGTTGGTGTGACTTCAGTGGAGTGTAAGATGCGGGAAGCACGATTGAGATGGTTCGGACACGTGAAGAGGAGGGGCATGGATGCCCCGGTCCGTAGGTGTGAGAGGCTAGCGTTGGATGGTTTTAGGCGGGGTAGGGGTAGGCCGAAGAAGTACTGGGGTGAGGTGATTAGGCGGGACATGGAACAGTTACAGCTCACCGAGGACATAACCCTAGATAGGAAGGTCTGGAAGACGCGAATTACGGCAGAAGAGTAGGGCCAGATTGGGTCGCTAGTGTAGGGAATTACTTGGTGGGGTTTTTTTTATTTTTTATTCCCGTTTTGATTCCGTATTCAGTGTTCCATGCTTATTACGAATCTGTGTGCTTTCCTCTGCTTTCCTCTGTTTTATATTCCTTATGGGTGCCGTATTTATGTTATGTCATCTGCTTCTGTGCTTTACTATGGGTTTGTGTGATATCTTGTGCCTTGAGCCGGGGGTCTTTCGGAAACTGCCTTTCTACTTCATCAGAGGTAGAGGTATGGACTGCGTACATCTTACCCCCCCCAGACCCCACTAAGTGGGAATACACTGGGTTTGTTGTTGTTGTTGTTGTGAGTTCGCAGAAGCAAACATAATTGTGGAGGCTCATGTCAGTATGCTTTATGTTTCTGAATATTCCTGTAGTCATTTCCTAAAGCACCTTTTTTCTCTAACTTATTTGTGTATAGAGTTTGAGTGATGGTTTCTATTTACATAAGCAACACCAACACCAACATGCCCAGTATATTTACATATCCATTCATTTTAATATGAAACTTATTCCGTTGTCCATTTTACTATTAGAAGGAAATATATATTTATTTATTCATAACTAGTCTCTTTTTACCCTTCCACCTAGAGGTCTTTACTACCTTAGACATCTCTTGAACATTTTGAAGCTATTTTGCAATTGCTACCTGTCATCCTTGAGAGACTTATGTTTGAAATTTAATTTCAGGGTGAAAAACTCATGGGGAGTCTTGGGGGTATATTATCAAAGACTTGGAATCCAAAGACGAATCGCGCAATTACAGGGCCCATTATCATAAGAGGTAGCTCATATTAGTTTTGTTACTCTTATTCTTTTACTTTGATTTAAAGATCATGAGGGAGAAAAAGGAAGGATTAATGCGCACAAAATTTTGGAAGCAGTAGTAATGGAATGATTGAGTCAACTGACAATGATTAGCTAGTTTGATACTCTGTTAATGTGGCACAGGGTCATAGGTGAAATTTCTTTCGGAGATTTTTCTTATGGTTCTTGATTCCAACCTGGAATATGCACTTCTGGTATGTTTGGCCTCCTTAATCACTGCTCTAAGTACGGCGTATTAATATTCTTCAATGGTGTTTTGTCATTAACTCTCTTGTAATTCTCTTGCACTATTTTCCTGCAGGGCTCTGTATGAATGTTGACTGATATAGATATATAGTTGCAGAGAGCTTTTATAAACTAGTGATGTCATTTTCTCCTGTGCCAGATCTTCACATAATGTGGTTACTGCATCAGTGGGTGGCTGCAGTGCAGCTACGGCTACATGTTTCTCACAGGTGAATTCTTCTATTTAGAACAGCTTGTTCTTAAGCATAATGCCGCTGCTCAGGCTATCATGATTAAACAAATAGATCAAGGAATTGATCTGTTCTTCTCTAGTAGAAGCCATACTGAAAAGTTTGTGGAGTTCAATGGAAAAGTTGTTCCTAATCGGAGCTGTAATGACAAATAACTAGTGTCTCATGATCCCAAAAGCAACAATTACAACTATAAGTATACTTTTTCAGTTGAAATTTCCCTAGTTTGTCGTGAAGACTTGATTTCTCTTCCACCAAAATTTTCAAATACTTTGGGGAATCTAGGACCACTTGTGATCTACAACAAGGTGAGTAACCACTTTGCTTTACTTGACCCATTTACTCTCAGGAACTATTTTCTAGATGTGAAACAATACTGGAGGGCATCTTTTATGTCCCTACTTTTTAGTAGGCAGCTTATGGAATATATAGTTCTCGATATTAAAGTTGTTCCTTCTGAGGTCAACATTGGTAGATCTAAGTATGCTTTGGCAGATACCCAAGTAGCTCGTATATTTAATTTTAGAAAGAATGATATAATTTTCAACGCACGTACACATATGGGGCATCTTCTAAATCCTGGGATTATTCACTTGGGTATGACTTATATACTGTTAATAGTAATGATAGTGAGCTTCACAATTATAAAGGAGTATCAGCCATCAGAAATGGCATCTTTAAGTGATGGTGATGATTCTCCTTCTATCCCATTGGAGAAATTATAAGTTGATCTTGATTTAAGTGAGGAGGAACCTGACAACGATAGCATGAGGTAGTGAGTCAGGTACATGGATATGCACTTATTTTTTTTGGATACTAAAATCGTAGATGAACTTAATAGGTGAGAGAACTTCTGCTGTTTCTGCATCTTTAGCCTGTTTCCATAGTATTTACTATTTTATTACTAATTTTTTGCTATTCTGGTTTGTTATCCTTTGTAAAGCGCTAGGCATCAGTTTTGTTTTAGAGTAATTAGGTCAGCTTGTAGGCATGATAGTGGCCTGCCATCTTTTCCCGAGTAAAAGTGAAGCCACTGCTTCTCAATTGAAGAATGCTTTTGAAAGGTTCAGTTAGAATGGCAGACATGAGCCAAGATAAAAGAATTGCAGTCAAAAATTTTTGTTCCTTTTATGCTGTATATAATGACTATTCAATTATTTTATCTGTCTTTTCGATCATCATACTTCTCCATTGATGTTTAAAACTTAACCCTTCCCAAACCCTTCTTTACATCGAGCACCTCCTGGAGTGTTATGGGTGGTTGTCCATTTTGATTTGTCAGATACAAAGATGAAAGTGTCACTTCAAAAAAAAAAAGAAACATAGTGTTATAGCCATTAGCTTCCATTGAGATTTTTTTCATCTTGAACAGAACTTAAAGGACTGGATCTACAAGCTGGTCTACTTACTCTCAAACAGATTAAAGCTGCGACAAAGAATTTTGGCCCAGATAAAAAAGTAGGGGAAGGTGATTTTGGTTCAGTTTATAAGGTAATCATCCTTTCCTTTTCTATTTAAATCAAACACATGAGTAAAAATATCATTATATCAGCATGAAAAGGATCATAATGACATAGTGCATCACCTTTTGAACGCCCACGTGGAAGTGTGTAAGTTTTTTGATAAAATTATTTTTCTTAATTTGACTCATTTGTCAGTTATAATTTTCTAACAAGAAGACAATTTGTTTACAAACTTGGTGGAGAGCTATTCTACATTGGGACAAGAATCTTAAGAACAATGTGCCTATAATTTATTTATTTGTTGCACTAATCTTAAGTAGGGAATCACAGATAAACGTCTCATTATGTACAGAGAGATGATTTCATTCTCGAAAAGGAAAAAAAAGTACTGAGCTCTGATTTGGTGGACCAGTATTATGCCTCAAATCTAACTTTGCTCGAGACTCTCTTAATAGGGTGCAAAGAGCGGTCGTGAAATGGAGTCTGTACAAGCTAAGAATCAAGCACTCAGAGATGTTGGAGCTATGGTTCCTACTTCATATGAATCTTTTGAAGGAACGATCAAAGAAGCATTTGAAAATCTGGTGAGTATCTTAACATCGAGCACACTCAATAATAGTCCTTCCACTTGGTATTAGTTTTAATAGGTTTACTTGGTAGTTTTGATAGGTGTTGGAAGGCAAACCAACTCCTGTAAAGGAAATAACACCTCCAAATATTCGTAAATGACACTGGCTTATTTTGCTGTCCAAGTAAGTACTTATTTTGCTTGGTTATTATTTAACTACATTCTGTCAAGATTATACATTGAACTTGGTTGGAGAATTATGTTAGGCTGCATTTATCTTTATTTTCTTGTATAGCATTGTTATAAGTGGACTTGAGCATGGTATCTTAAGTTAATTTGCAGAATAATGGCTGCTAGAATATTTGTTACTTTCACCTTTTCTACTAGAAGATTTACTGCTTTCATTTTTTTCTAAAACTATTTTGCTGCTTCAATTTTTCTCTAGTTAAATCTGTCTCTGGGCAGATTTAGTTTACTTTATTATAAAAAAAATTATATGTGGTGTAAGAAAATAGCTCCAGTTAAAGATCATTTCATCTTTAGTTTACTTTATTAAAGAATATATGTGGGGCATAAGTAAAATGTGTATTCTGATAGTTGTGTCCTGCATCCTTGCAGAAATCATCATTCACTTACTTTTTAACGGACTTGTTGTTGCTATTATATATGTCCATGCTTTACAGAGTCAATTGTTGCATTATTTCTCACTGTTGTATTGATAACCTTTAATTACTCTAACAAGGATTGGATTAGCATGTCATGCAACTCTATCATGTTATGTTATTGTTCTAGAGCCTTTGTCGTGGCTTTTTAAGGATTAACTTTTCAAAACTTTGTTCTGACAGATTTTTGAAGATTGAAGTTACAAGAGAAGATGCACAAGCTTATTATTATTTTGCTACGAGCGTTATGTAAAGCTTGATATCATATTCGAGTTTGGGATGTTAATTTATTAATTTTTTTTGTTTATAAAGTATTGAAACTATTGAATATTCTAGCTCGAGATGTTAATAGGTTAAGTTTTTATTGTTTATAAAATATTGAAATTATATTTATTATACTTTGACATTTTCAGTAATAATTTTATCTTTAACAATGAAATATATACTTTTATGATATGAAGTTTCAGAACATACCATTGGTGGTAAATTAGAGATACAAATATAATATTGTTTGGTCTAAACGTTAATTTAGGATGAGTTTGTTGCTTATCTCTAAAGGTTTATCAAGGATTAGTTAGTTTCTCATCTCTAAAGATTGATCAAGAATGAGTTAATTACTTGTCCAGATAGAGTAATTTAGGGCAAGGTAGTTACTCATCGCAAAAGTGTTTTAGCAACCACAAAATAACTACTTTTTAAAAAATGAAATCATCTATTTGGGATGAAATATATGGTCTCTAAAAGTACTTTTGAGACTGGATATGTTACTATTGCTAATGACATTTAACGACTAGTTAGAGCACCTCGTTGCAATTGACCTTTAGCGAAGAAGGCTATTAGGACGAGCCGTGATGAGAATTTTCCCATTCTAAAAGGTTATTTGTGACTAGAATTGGACTTTTAGGGACGAGATTTCCCTTCCCTAAAGGCGGTTTTTCTTGTAGTGCTAGTTTGGTCAAGTTGAATGGGTCAGTTAAAGACCAAAAGGTGGAGGTTTTCTCACAAGACCATAGTAGATATTTTGCGTAGTGCGTTAATGATTTGAGGCAACAGATTATGGAAGAAGCGCAATGTGTGCGTTACTCCATTCACCCAGGAGCCATCAAGATGTACCATGATTTGCGGGAAGTTTATTGGTACAGTGGTATGAAGAAATATATCGCAGAATTTATGGCCAAGTGTGCTACTTGCCAACAAGTTAATGTAGAGCACCAAAGACCTGGTGGCACATTGTAGGAGTTTGGTATTCCCACTTGGAAGTGGAAAGAGGTGAACATGGACTTTGTGAAAGGATTACCCTATTCACGTCGTCAACATGATTTGATTTGGGTTATTATAGACAGGTTAACCAATTCATCCCACTTTTTGCCAGTTCAAATATCCTACATAGCTGAATATTACGCTAAGCTATCTATTAGAGAGTTTCTTAGATTGCACGGAGTTACCTTGTATGTCATTTTAGATAGGAGTACTCAGTTTACATCTCAATTTTGGAAGGCCTTTCAGAAGGGTCTTGGTAACTAAATTAATCTCAGTTCAGCTTTTCACCCTTAGAAAGATGGTCAGGCAGAGAGGACCATTCAGACCCTAGAGGATATATTGAGGGCATATTTTCTTGACTTCAAAGGCAGTTTGGATGACACTTGCTATTAATTGAGTTTTTCTACAATAACATTTACCATTCTAGTATTTAGATGGCCCCATTTGAGGATCTGTGTGAGAGGAGATATAGATCACAAGTCGGTTGGTTTAAAGTGGGTGAGGCCACTTTGATTAGGCCAGATATGGTGATTGGAGCCATGGATAAAGTCTAGTTGATTTGAGAGATATTAAAGGAAACTCAAGAGTCTTCATAAATCTTATGCAGATGCAAGGAGAACAGATCTTGAGTTTGAAGTCAATCACTTAGTTTAATTGAAGGTTTCACCCATGAAGGGGGTGAAGAGATTTAGAAAAATGAGGAAGCTTAGTCCCCATATATGGGTCCCTACAGGATATTAAGTCGTGTAGGGAAGGTAGCGTATGATCTTGAGCTACCTACAAACTTGTCATCAGTTCACCCAGTGTTCTATGTATCCTTATTGAAGAAGTGTATAGATGATTCAACTATTGTAGTCCCTCTAGAAAGCACAGGTATTCAGAATAGCCATTCTTAGGAAAAAACTTCTAGTAGAGATTCTTGATCACCAAATCCATAGATTAAGGAACAAAGAAGTTCCCTTGGTCAAACTTCTTTGGCGGAATCAGTTTATTGAGGGTGCCACTTGGGAAGCAGAAGCAGACATGTGAAACAAGTATCCTCACCACTTCTCTGCAAAATAAGATTCAACCTAAGGTAACAGTCTTTCTTAAATCATTTCTTTTCCAGTCTCAGTTCCATCCATGTTATTATCTACATCTTGTTTCATACATTTACAGATTGGGTCAGTCGCCACTATGTTTTAGATTCAGCCATACAGTTCTGTTTATAGTTGTGCACGCCAGTATATAGTTTCAATTCCTCAGTATCCTCAACATAACTAGTATCATTCGAGGATGAATATTCCTAAGGGGGAGATATTGTAATACCCCATACTTTTCCTATTTCAGTTCAGCTCTGAGTGTGTGAAGTGTTTAGTAGGTGAAAAATATTCATAGAAATCACTTACAACCATGTTGTGCTAATAACCTTAGATTCGTCCAAAGTTTGGAGTTTGATTCTATAAGGGTAAATTTTAAAAGTGTATAACTCTTGATTTATGTATAATTTTCAAGATCAAGAACCACAAATTTCAGATAATTGAGTCATCTTTCCGACGATACAAATTTTGCTTAATCTGATACCCAGGTGATAAGTTATTGCATTTTCTGTGTGAGGTAGCAGCTTACCACGATTATATCATGTCG
The DNA here is from genome assembly GCF_002878395.1 of Capsicum annuum. NCBI lineage: Eukaryota > Viridiplantae > Streptophyta > Magnoliopsida > Solanales > Solanaceae > Capsicum > Capsicum annuum. The sequence continues at coordinate 125,907,689 of NC_061114.1, read as the reverse complement.
CGATGAGCATCACGATGAGCCCCTAAATCACAATCGTCCTTTCCAATAGCTCAATGCAATTGACCCGTGTAACGCAAGAAATCGTGGTGAAATAGGTAACGTACTGCGGTAAAGTGCAAATTTGCACTCATCCATTTCCAGTGATGCAACGCGATAGCACTGCACCACGGTGAAGTGAAAATTTTCACATGTCCATTTGTGTCGAGGTGCAAAATCATACTCAAGTCATGATTTTAAATTTCAAAAGAACATTTAAGTTAATTACTCTCCCCCTAAATCGTGAAAACAACCAATTTAACCTTATTCTAAGCATATTACACTCTTTATTCACCAAATTTCTCTCCAAGAAAACCCTAAAACTTCAACCTTGAGCCTAATAAATTCAAATTTTTACCATTCCTTTTTCAAGACAACCAAGAAGAAGCTTCAATAACATCATTAGGAATTTAAAGTTCAAGCTTTTTCATTCATATAATCGAATAAGGTATACAGGATTATGAACAAGGATAATCCTCTCATACTTGTGCACAAAACTAGTTTTAGAGTTGAATTTTACATGAAATTATCTGTATTTCAGTTTAGGGTTCATACCCAATGATAATTGATCAAAGATGTTGATGTTACAAGTGATTTAAATATTGAGTTGCATGTATCTTTAACATCTTTATGTGTGTGGCTTGATTTTTTACGGATGGAGAATTGAAATTCATTATCTTGACTAGAATTATTAAAGAATTTCAAGATTTTATTTTTGAGTATAAACCTTGTGATGAGTTGATATGAGTTTAAAGCATGGGTTTTAAGCCCTAAGTATAAGTATTGATATTTCAACAAGATTATGCTTTTAAGCACCCTAAGACTAGTTTAATGTCATATTTTGAATGAGATTTGATCTTTTGATCCTCAACTAAGATATGGAATCCATAGAGTTTGTTTTATTACCATTTAGGATAAACAGATGCATAACTGCTTTTCATTGTAAACGATTAAGTTAGTAATAAAGTGGATTTCCTATAGAATGAGCATATAAATTAAAGGGGGTTGTATTTAGCATTGAGTTTGGGTATAGGTACAAATTCAGATCATTGCCATGTATATGGATGACAGATACAGATTGTGATCACTTAACTTAGGTTATATTCTGTTGCAATAATATGACACCTTTCTTAACGTGAGGTTTTCCCTTATATGAACTAGACGTTGGATACTATGATAGATCACATAGTGTATGTCGGTTAGAAGAACCTCCCTCAAAAAAAGTCTTAAAAATAGAATAATATAACAACTTTTAGAAAAATAAGTGTAAAGGCTCACAAATTTACTCAAATATGGTCCTACTTAAGACATTACATACAAAATTTCAACTTTTAGTTTTCATATGATAAAAGTGAGTCCTTCCTACACTTAGCATACATGATTTGAAAACAGATTTCAAGTACAACATAGAACTAAGTGTGGTGGCTCATAGTAGTCATATAGTATATTTTATCATTCATGATTTATGCTTTTAGCTTTCAATTACTCAAACCAAGGTGAGCCATTTATACTTAGGATGCATTGTTTATGAGAAAGATATACATTCCATCACTGTTTTACATATGCATTTGCCCCCATATGCTCGATACATTCCAAAAGTACTAATCCATATATTTGTCTATGTTCTATATTATTTAATAATGTAGGTTCGGTGCTCAGTTCCAGCAGCGTGATTGACCGCGAGTATCTCTATCTACATCTTGACAGTTGGTGAATCCTCATAGTTTGGGGACCTAGTTAGTCAGATTTTTATCTTTTCAGAGTATTTTATTCAGTTTTTTTTTAGTCAGTTCAAGTCAGCTGGGGGCCAGTCCTAGTGAATCTCTAGTTAGTGGTGTTACACACTTTTCCGACTATTAGATATATTTTAGACTTATAGTGTAAGTTATTAAGATTTCCTAGTTAAACACTTTCAGACATTATGTTCAGTTAATTCTAGTTCAGTTCGTACAGTATTCAGTAGTTCAATATTGTTTTACATGCTTAGATTCTTGTATTATGAGTTATATCTTTAGTAGAAGGCTTAAAGGGTTAGCTAGAGACTACTTGTAGTCTTGCGAACCATGTGACGTCTTGGGACCCATTTTCGGGGCGTTACAGACATATACAACAAGAAACTTAATAGTACATTATGCAAGTAAATAATAAAAAACATAGCAATATTTATGTGAAAACTCCTTGCACAAGGGAGGAAAACCACGACCTACCGTCAGGATTTCAAAGTTCTACTAATATTCAAGAAACCTTAAATACAGACTCCATGTCTTCAAATATTAAAACTCCCAATCCTTTTTCTCCTATTAATAACTCTATTACAAGAGAAAAGTGTAATAATTCTACTGCACTAGCTCCGGCTAACTTAAATTGAGTCCTTGACAACACCCAAGTGCACAGGCAAGTATACGTGGTCTTATTAAGTAGTAAAGTGGCCTTCTAAAATCCAAGTATCGATCCCACAGGGAATTGTGTTACACAAATATTGAATCCTAGTTTAACAAATTGAGAAAAGTGTCAAATAAAGTTTTAGAATTAAAAACTAAAGTAAACTAATTTAATGCGGAAAAGTAATGAATTTGAACCATCAAAGGATAGAGACCCAGGGTTAAAGCTGAAGAACAGTCATACTACACTATTGAACTTTATTCATTAAATTGTTTATCTTGGTTGTTGATTTGTAGGGTTAGTCGCATGATCATGGTCTCCTGACCTCTAACCTTTTACCTAATTTGGACATTACAACTACATCGTTGAGTGGGGAGGTAATAATCCAATTAAATGATTTAAAGCTATCATCATACGTGTGAATCAAGTAAGACTTCTAAGTATAACCCTGTTCTAGACGTTAATTTAAAATCCTTAATTTATAAAAGATTACAAAACTTACTTTGCTTATCTCTATGTTTTATCTTCCTTTACCCTCTCCAAAGATCACAAGGTTAACAATGAATAAATTCTAAGGGTAGCTAATACTTGAAATAGTTTTAAAAAGGCATAAACAAGCGACCATAATGATAAGCCACTAAAAAAAACTTAATTCAAAACAAAAGTATTCATGATCTTGACCTTAACCCCGGAAAGGGAGTTTAGCCTTAATGAAAATATTCATCATCTAATCCCTTGGGTTGTTGATCCAAACCATAATAAAACTAAATTACAGAATGATAAAACTTAAAAAGAAGTTGTGTTAGCTTCCAATGATGTTCTAATTGATCTAGGGTATTCCAAGATGTCCCAAGATGATTAAAACGTGTTTTAGGATGTTATATTTAAAGTATACAAGTCATAAACAGACTTGGATTAGGTTTCCACATTGTTTTTGTTCACCAAGGTAAGAGTATCCCAATTTTTTTTCCTCACGACGTCGTGATATAGTGATAAATGCCATCACTGGGAAATTTTTCCATAACTGGGCACTTTTCTACCGATTTTGGTCCTTACAACGAAGCAGTGTTATAGCGTTGAGCTACTATTTTTGGAAAATTTTGAATTGACTCGATGATGCAGTGTAGTGTTTTACCACTTTAGGACCGTTCTAAATCCAATGGTATGAATCACATGCTCATTATCAAATCACAAAGTCCACATGCGTCCATGACATTTAAGGGGTCCAAATTGCGCCAATTTGTGTATTGTGCTTTCGTTGATCAATTCCAATCCTTTTGGAGTTTTTTACACTTGATTTGAAGCTTGTATATACTTAATACATCATGAAAATCCATTAAAAAGTATTCTATAGCATTAAAAATAACAATTTAGAGCTCATAACAACACAACATCAAAAACGGTGAATCAAAAACACGAGTTAAGCATAGGCTAATTTCACTTTGATCTTTAACTCATTGTTTTGAACCTTGGCTTGTTCAAATTGAACATTGAACATTATAATAAATTTGTTTCACATATATATACATAATAAAAACCTTATGAACTCATTAAACACGTCAGAACCCAACACGATAGACTAGACAAACACCTAACTCATGCTAGTAACACTAGTTTTCTCGGTTGAACTCTAAATGATCAAATTGAATCAAAACTCATGTGAAAACACCACTAAACATTGTTAACACATACATGGACACTTAGATGCTCATTTATATCATTATCAACGCATATAGTATAAGAATCATCCTCAAAACAAGGCAAAAAGGGCTAGAATAGTAATGCTACAATGCATAAATACGCCCAACATCACCACCCCACACTTAAAGCCTTATTCGTCCTGGAAAAACTGTTAACTATAAACACCATGAATTGGAAAAAATCCACACTTATACTACAAGCAAAGACACTCAAGCTAGTACTACAATGACTGCAGGGAATGCAAGTTTCTACACTTAACATGTTATGTACACAATTGATAGCTCAATAATTCTACTTCAAGATACCCAAGCCTCAAGAATGGACCAACAAGTGGAAAACTCATGCATATTTATCAATCCTATAAATCACACGAATCACCCACATTTATCAAAACATGTGCCCCTCACAACAAGCGAGTTACCCAAAATTACTCACAATAATGCAATACATAAGAAAATATGTACAAGAATCAAGTTACACTCAGTCTGACAAAGAGTTAACAAGTTAGACATAATGAACCATAGGCTTGACCTTAGTGTAGTACTCTTCTGATATCAGAATGTAAAGCATAGGATCAATTAGGTCTTTTTGGGTTTTAATGAAGGATAAAGATGGGTAGGAACTATTTGGACATAGTGACTAACCTCTCCAAGTGCTTTAATTCACTACATTATACATTTAAAACCAATCTCAAACAACCAAATTACACCTTTTCCATCCACCCATCACCTTTATTTTGCCCCATCTCTTTTAAGCATTTTCACAAACACATGGTGGACGTATAGTTTATTACCTCATAAATTAATTTTTTAATTTTTTCTCAATCATGATAATATTCATAACACCATTTACATCACTCCAAACCACCACACATCAAATATAAACACCAAGAACTATTACCTTGGGGAATTAATTTCACCTTTCTCCTACTTTTTGAATTTCACACTCCTCACTCAATTATTTTATAATTAAATCACTTAAGATATTTTTTGGATCAAATTAATGTCCATCGAAAATGGGATTAGGCTAAATATGAGGCCACCAAAGAAAATAGGCTAAAGTCTCAATGGGGTTTAATTAGAATTATGCACAACGGTAGGTCAAAAAAAGGTATAAAATAAGGCTATCAAAGTAATGCCTAAATCATCTCCTAAACTCACCTTCTTTATTTCACTTTACACACACATCGGGTAAGTTCTAGACACCATGTGCAACACAGAATATACAAATACCTCACACGCACATGGCACATGCTTGACTCACATAGGATCATAATAGACTCTTAGCCAACAATATCATGAGTTTAAAATTTAAGACACAAGAACAAGACTCACAAACATGAGCCTAAGAGTTTCAAAAGTAGTAATTCCACAAATCAACATACTTATATAAATAAAAAATTTGCACCATGTAATTAAAAAATAGTACCAACAAGAATATCTTACACAAAAAAAATTTAAATTGAACCAAAAATTGGGAATTTCCCTACCCCCCACTAAAAAATATACTTTGTTCCTAATGTGAACTTAACAGTAAGAGAAAGAAATACTCTATGAGGACTCTAGGCTAATTTAGTAGCATTTTTTTGCACCATGAAGGTCTGGGAACCCCACACTCAGTCTTTCCCATTCTCCTTAGCTTAGGTTTTCGGTACTCATACTTCCCATCAACCTACGACTCAATCATAAACAAAAACTACATGAAGTAAAAACTCAAAATTGATAAATAAAACATACCTACTAAACTTGGGTTGCCTCCCAAGCAACGCCTGATTTAGTGTTGCGACATGACCTAACTTAACTCAACCATATTCCTTAATTTTTTTACTCTTGTTTGGGATCCATTTTCACTTTCATTTCTGACTTTTTGAGTTTGCACTCCCAAGGTCAACATATCTCTCAACTTCAACCTTTATCATGTTGGGAAACAGTAGTATTGGACGCTTGGACCGCTCAATAAGGATGTCAGAAGAGGTCTTTAGCGGGGTAACCACCTCACACTTATCTCCTCCAACAATAGTAATCATGCATAAATCCTTATAGTGGGAAAACACGTTTAGCGGTTTATAAACTTTAAATACCGCCTCTTCATCCTCCAACCTTATTTTTAGTATGCCCTCTCTTACATTAATTAAATCTTTGCTCATCGCTAAAAATAGAAGTCCCAAGATGATTGGTACCTATTGGTCTGCCTGAAAGTCTAGAACAATAATGTCAACAGGGATAATAAATTTACCAATCTTTATGACCACATCTTCAATCAGTTCTTTGGTACGGGCTATGATCCCGTTTCCCAACTGCAATAGTACAGAGCTCGGTCTAGGCTTGACCAAACCCAATGTGTTGAACAAAGAAATGGGCGTACAATTGATACTTGCCCCTAAATCACTAAGTGTCTGGACCACCTCACTATTGCCAATCTGAATGGGAAGAGTAAACTTACCTGGGTAATTAAGCTTTTTCGGCATCTTTTGACTGACTACCAAACTACACTCCTCAGTGAGTGTTATTGACTCCTTATCCTACAATTTCACCTTATTAGCAATCACATCCCTCAAGTACTTAGCATAATTGAGCATACAATGTAAAAAATCTAACAAAGGTAAGCTAATATGAAGCTCTCTGAACATGTCAAAAAACTTCTTAAACATTGCATCCTCCGTGCTTTTCTATGTTTCTGAGGGAAAGAAAGTGGTGGCATCTTCTTCACTTCTTCAGCAGCTTTTTTTTTAAGTACTCAAACTTCTTCGCTTTTTAGAAACTTTTTCATTTACCTTTGGGGGAGTCAAATTTGCTTCTACCTCCTTAGTTACCTTTGGAGGTTTTTTTTTAAGCTCTTTACCACTCTTTAAAGTGATTGCCAAAACTTATTTCGGATTTTCTGTATCTACTGGCAAACCACCTTGAGACCTAGTATTCAATGCTTGTTGTAACTTCCCTAACTGCAAATCTAAGCTTCTCTTGGTTTCTTTCTTATTTGTTAATTCTTCCTGTTGATTTTTTATATCCGTAGCCAATTGTTCCTAACCAGCTAAGATTTGTTTCATCATCTCTTCCATGTTGCTAGTTGATTGATTTCCTTATGCCTGTGGTTGCTGAATTTTTTGTTGTTGTATGTTCTATGGTTTATTATACCACTTTATTTTGTGGACATTATCATAATCTGGCCTTTGAGCATTGTCTACATACATTACTGATTCCAAATTCGAACCACATATGGCCACTGAATGGCCACTATTTTTGTAAACCTCACACCAACCACTAGTTTGCTGAACTACATTCACTACTGCGGTAGGCTGTGGAGCTCCCAATTTTAGGCTATTGAACTAAGTATTTATCATAGTTTTCAATGCCACAACCAGGGATGATAAGGCAGTAAACTGGTCCACCTCTAATACATCTACAATTTTCTTCGTCATGCTTCTTAAATTTGAATGCTATTCTAGATTTCCTTGAGCTATGCGGTTCAATAAAGTGTACATCTCATCATAAGTTAATTCCAAAACTTGACCATCTACGGCTAAATCTGGAAAATTTTTTGTATTATGGTCAAGTGCTTCTATAAAAGTATGAGCCAATAGCTAATTAGACTATTGGTGATATGGACAATCCTGAAGAAGAACCTTAAAGCGTTCCCAAGAATGATATAGATTTTCATCCATCCTTTGCTTGAAGCCTACTATCTCAATACGAAGTCTCATAGTCTTGCGAGATGGAAAGAATATAATAAGGAACTTTCTGGCTAAGTCATCCCACAATGTGATTGAAATGGCCAACTCTGTATTCAACCACCTTTTTGCTTCCCTCAATAGTGAATAAGGAAAAAGTATCAGCCTCACATAATTTGTATTCACCCCAGTTGGAATGAATATATCAGTAAGCTCAATGAAATTCTACAAGTGAACTTGTGGATCTTCATGTGAAAGCCCTGCAAACTATCCACTGCTGATAAGAAGTTGCACCATGTTGTGCTTTACCTTGAAATTTCCCCTACAATCGTCCTTTGAATTGGGGAAGTCAACTTTGTTGAAAGTAGGAATACCACTTCCCTAACTGTCTCGCGTGCTTATTTTTTTGTGCCTATTATAGCAAGATCCTCTTGGTCTTCTTGGATTTGTGGAATTTTAGGGAGAAGGTTTGCTTCTCTTTCGTTGATGGAAAAGTTGCTCAGTTTTGGGGTTTGATTCAACTAATTCCTGATCCCTTGCCATCTTATTAACCCAAAAACCTATTTCCTGCTATAACAAAACCAAGAATAAGAATAGAAACAACAAATAAATTTAAAAGTAAAACTAAAATAAAAAATTACTAAATTACAAGTCCCCGACAACGGCACCAAAAACTTGACGGCACCCAAACATACACGTAAATGCACGTGGTCTTATCAAGTAGTAAAGTGGCCTTCTGAAAGACAAGTGTCGATCCCACATGGACTTGTGTTATACAACTATAAAATTCTAGTTTAACAAATTGAGGAGAGTAACAAATAAAGTTTTAGAATTATAAATTAAAAGTAAACTAAATTAATATGGAAAAGTAATGACTTTGGACAATCAAAGGAGGGAGACCCGGGGTTAAAGCTTAAGAACAATCATACTTTGCTATTGAACTTCATTCTTTAAATTTCTTATCTTGGTATTTGATTCGTAGGGTTAATAACATGATCATGGTCTCCCGACCTCTAACCTTTTACCTAATATGGATATTACAACTACATCATTGAGCAGAGATGCAATAATCTAATTAAGTGATTTAAAGTTATTATCCTATGTGTGAATCAAGTAAGGCTTCTAAGTACATCCCTATCCTAGACACTAATTCAAAATCCTTATTTTATAAAAGACTACAAACCTTACATTGCTTATCCCTATGTTCTACCTTCTTTTTCCCTCTCCCGAGATCACAAGGTTGACAATGAATATATTCTAAGTGTATCTAATCCTTAAAATAGTTAAAAAAAGTATAAAAAATCAATCATAATGATAAGCAACTCAAACAAACTTAATTAAAAACAAAGGTATTCAGGATCTTGGCCTTAACCCCGGAAAGGGAGTTTGGCCTTTAATGGAAATATTCATCATCCAATCCCTTGGGATGATTAAACAAACCATAAAGAAACTAAATTAAAGAATGATAAAACCTAAAAATAAGTTTTGGTATCCTCCAATGATGTTCTAATTTATTTAGGGTGTTCCAAGATGTCCCAAGATGATTAAAACGTATTTTTGGACGTTAAATTTATAATATATAAGTCATAAACCAACTTGGATTAGATTTCCATGTTGTTCTTGTTAAGCAAGTCAAAATTATCCCAATTTTTGTCCTCACCAAGTCATACTATAGTTCCAAATGCCATCACGGGGAACTTTTTCCATAACTGTACACTTTTCTCCCGGTTTTGGTCCTCACAACATAGCAATGTTATCGTGTTAAGATACTATTTTTTGACAATTGTCAATTGAATCGACACCGCGATGTGGTGTTTTAATATTTTGTACCCCTTCTAAATGTAATGGTGTGCAGTATGTGCCCATTACCAAATCACACAGTCCACACACGCCCAAGACATTTATGGATTCCAAATTGCATCAATTTGTGTATTGTGTTTCTGTTGATCAATTACAAGCCTTTTTGAGTTATTTCCACTTAATTTGAAGCTTGTATATCCTTAATTTATCATTATAATCCATTCACCAGGCACACTATATTATTAAACAAAATAATTTAGAACTCAAAATAACACAACATCCAAAATGGTGAATCAAAAATACGAGCTAAGCATAAGCTAATTTAACTTTGATCTTTAACTCATTGTTTTGACCCTTGTCTTGATACAATTGACCCTTGAACATTATAAGGAATTTTTTCCCATATAAATAAACAATAAATACCTTAGGAACTCATTAAACACATTATAACCCAACACGATAGACTAGACAAAAACCTAGCTCAAGCTAGTAACACTAGTTTTCTCTGTTGAACTCTAAATGCTCAAATTGAACAAAAACTCATGTGAAAAAAATCATTAAACATTGTTAACACATACATGGACACTTATATGATCATTTATATAATTATCAACAAATATATTATAATAATCATCCTCAAAATAAGGCTAAAAGGTTAGAATAGTAACACTAGAATGCATAAATACACCCAACATCAGTGCACAAGCTAACTCTAGCTTCAGTATCACCTAACTTTTGATGACAATACTTACTTCATATTAGAACATAGAACACCTAGTAATAATTAACAATGATATTAGGTAACATTTATATTCACAATACAAAGATTCAAATACAAAAATAATATAAAACACAACTTATGAGCGACTAGGCCCCTTTTGCAAGTAAAACTTTGATTCAAGAACTTCAAAGGAATTTGTCATTGTGATAATATGGAAGAATGGTTTACTATTTATTTAATATTATCAATATATATGAGACAAGATAACCTAGGACTCATCTCGTTGGCTGAGACAGAAAAGACAATAACTTTCTCAGCATATTTTGTAGTATTGATTAGTTGTGCATGATAGCGACATGAATGTGGTCAACCATATTTGTAAGTAGCTGCATCTTTGTCATCACATATTCTTCAAAAACCAAGTCCCAATAGATAATGTGTCAATCATCAAAACTAAGGACTTAACACTCTTCTACAAAAAATCTCAAATAGTGCAATCTAGATACTGGAATGATAGGTATTATTGTACGCCAACTCCACCAAAGGCATAAATTGATCCTAATGATGATAAAAATGAATCACACAAGATCAATTTGGACATTTCAAATCCAATATATTTCATACTTCATTGGTAAATTTTGATCTCTTCTAAGAGCCTCAACCGAAATTTTGAATGGAGCAGGGATTAATTGATTCCTTTGTTTGATCACTCTAGATGATTTGAAGAACTAATGTATTGACCATTTATAAATATTGAGTACAAATTATTTAATAGCAGTTAATACATCAAATAAATCAGTAGCTCTAAAACCAAACTTCTTGAGTAGTTAAGTTAGAAAAATAAAAAACAACCTATAATAAGCCTTACTAAAATCTAGTTTGATTACTATATTTGTTGTCTTGGTTCTTAATTAATGTTTCTTATTATTTTTTGTGCCAAGTGGTTCGAGTGTTCATCGGCCCGTTTGGTTTGATATTATGTATTATCAGTTTGATTTTTTAATTTTTGGTTTTTAAATGCACTAAACAAATAATCAAATTAATAAAATATTTATTATTGATTTTTGGTTTATCAGCTTTTGTCCTTAAAGGTTCTATTTTTGTTTAACCAATATGAAAATGCTATCAAATACAAGTCCTTTTCGCTTTTAAATAATTATATACCATTCCGAATACCTATGTTAGTGTGATATAAAGCAAGACTTAGTTAGTAAATATAACCAACTATACTTAAATAATTCAAATTAAACACGCATAGTTATTATGTACTCTTGGAACTAAGGAATCAGGACTCTAATACTAGACAAAACTGATATTGACTAATCTAATCCAATAAGCATACAAGCATCTATAACATTTAGTATACAAAATGGAACAAGAAAATCAATTTCCATATCTAGTACTTGACTTTTATGATTTCATATTTTGTAGAAACTATGATGGAAGCAATATACATAAGGAGGGGTAAAGTGGTAATTTTGATATAGTCTTAATAGCTATCAGTTTATCCAATAACCCCATATTAAAAACCAAAATAGAACTTATAACTCGATAAAAAAAAAATCTTTAAAAAAATTATTAACCTATAAACTCAATAGCAGTAATCAAATAACATTTTTTTATTCAATTTTTGACCCTCCAACCAGTAGGACATTTTCTACTACACTTCTTCCTTGATTAATCATGCTTATGATTACAAGTGATTATAGAAGTAAGTATCTTATTCATTCTATTAAGTGGGACCCTACATATAATATTATTGCTGAAGTTTATCAAACTTATAAGTCTAGAATTTATGCATTATGAGGTTTTTCTTTGATAATAACACCAGCCAAGTCAGTGTGAGTTATGTTTCTAGAAATTTAATGTACCATAAAAGGTCCTCACTATCCTATTTAAATCCTCTTTGATGATGTTCCAGTAGGATTGATAAAACAAGCATGTAAATCCATATGGCCAAAAAGCATTCTCTCCACTTATCCCAAAATATTCCTGTTTCACCTTTTTTTAGTTGGCAGTTCTACTAGTTAATTCTATCACTATGTTATTAACTTTTGTATGTCTTGTAGTAGATTGTACTCACCTTGAAATTTTTTCAAATTCATCTTTCTGTTCTGCCATTAACAAAGGACCTCTTAAAATCAGTTTAGCCTTGATCCTTGTCTCCAATATTTCTCTTTTAAGTGCAAGTATCTGCTCAAATTTTCTTGCACTCTATGAAGACCCTCTTTGTTTATTTTGATGGTGATGCTTCAAATTGAGCTTCATGCACCCGCATAATGTGCTCTAAAGTTGTTATTTGTTAGAAGATATTTTCATATATCTCATTGATCTAAAGTTTAAGGGATTGTTTAACCATCTTAAGTTAATGATGAATCATGCTAAAAAGATTCCCATGAAAATCTAGATTTCAATACTTCTCCCTGTCTATGTGAACTTACCATGCTTAGTCGAAAAGGAAAAAGAAACTTTCAACTATTTGTGAACATTCCAATATCGATGGAAATAATTTGATCCTTTTCTTGATAAGATATTTTCAAATAGATCCATTAGTTTTTGGTTGACCAATATTTTATATACCCCATCCCTCTTAAGATAATTGGCCTATTTACCGAAAGTACTTTTCTCAAAATAGTTGTAAGTTTAAAAGATCAAGAGAGTATTAATTATTCTTTTCCAATTTTACCCTTTAATATTACTTATTCTAGAATTAAGAAGCACGTAAATATATAAATATTAAAAAATTAATAAGAAATATATTAGTGAAATCACAAACCTAATTAATTTTTTCTGAAGAGTTGTGTAAAACTTAAACCTACCGATAATTTTGAGATAGAGGGAATATCCTTTTAAAAATAGATGCTTTCTCCGACCTTTCATTCCATATGTGTATGTATTTCCTGTGTCCCCTAAATCATATGTTGGACTCTATGCAATTTTTATGATTGACAAAGTGAATGAAACATGTCATTCAAGTTGGTTCAAAGTTGCATTATCTTAACGAGCTTACTTGGTAACATATTACAGATAGTTAGAGACAAGGGTGCAAGAATAAGGGAATGGATAATGATTACTTCTGATAAACTCAAAGGAATAATCCATATGCTCAATTGAAGAGTTAAATCTTGACTACAACATTTAAGGAGGCACAAATTTGAATTAAAGGGGTCTCATATGAAGTAGAACTCTATGCAATGCAAGTTTGGATGCAACGAGAAACTTAAAGTGAAGAATAAATCTTTGAAGAGTTGTGCCCAAATATAAGAAGTGTTATTTAGAATCATTCACGCACTTAAAAAGTAAAAAAGTCAATTAGTAAATTGACTTGGCATTGTGCTACTCGAATGCTGAAGAACCACATAATTGAACCAGGTCCTAGAACTAGTAAGATAAAGAGTCTTAGTCGTATTGTATTGGGAGTTGGTTATCGATTTATAATATTGATGTTATCTTAGTCAAGTGAAGTATAAACTAATTTAGGTTGTCTTCTTGTTTGGGAAAATTCAAAGACTTGGGAATCTTACCTTGGGGGTTTGTAAGCTGTTTAGTAATTTGAGTTTATAATTCCTTATGTTACATAGGTTTATAGTCTTTTATTTAAGGGATAATTTTATTTAGAGAAGTTGTGGTTAAATTCTGTAGAGGTATAGGTCATACTTTTACACCATTTGTGAGCCAGGTGTTTTCCACGTAAAAATATTGTGTTCTGACTTTCTGGCTTTATTGCTTGTTGAAACATATTAGACAACTTATTTCATTCATAGGAAATGGTTTAGTTAAAATTAACTAATCTAGGTTGTATAGTATATCAATTGGTAGCAGAATGGGTTTTCATGCAAATGCTAACACCTAAGATCATGATGGACTCTGCACGACTATTTAACACAGTGAAGGGAAGTTAATAACTCGACCACCTCTCTTTAATAGATCTTATTTAATTTGGTAAAGGCTTGAATGGAAGTGTACATTCAAATTACGGACTAAAAATTATGGGACAAGGTCATTGATGCATCAACAATTCTCATGAAAATAATATATGGGGAATAGATGAAAAGTTGAAAATTTATTTTACTCCTAAAGTCCTTGTTGCACTCAAGAAAATGAAATGGGCAAAAGCATTCTTATATGTAGACTAGGTTCAGATGAGTACAACATATTGTCAAACTGCACTACTGCTTAATAGATTTGGGATGCCTTGGTGGATTCTCATGAGGGGACAAATCAAGTGACGAAATTCAAAATTACATTACTCTTTGCTGAAGATGATGCCTTCAAGATGAAGGAAAATGAGTTAGTACAACAAATGATAAGTAGATTGACATCTTTAGTCAATGATTTATCATCACTATGAAAAGTTCTCAATTACTAAGGAATAGGCTGAGAATGTTCTAAGAATTGTACCAAAATCCATATGGGATGTGAAGTCAAATACATATTGGAATCCATGGATCTCAAAATATGACCCTTGATGAGTGAGTTCGAAATTTAAGGATCTATGGTATGAATAGGGAAGATCTCAAAAAGAAGAAATCGATTAAGGGAAAATCACTGGATTTGAAAGCATATGACGCTTAAGATCTGACCTTGATGAATAACAAGTAGCTTTTTTACCAAAAATTTCATGAAGTTCTTCAAAATGAAGGGATCTGACAAAAAAGAACACGTAACAAAAAATGGTCCAATGACAAAACTCAGGTTGGATGGAACAAGTATGAAAAGACTGATCACATGATAAAGGATTTCCTATTATGTTAAATTGAGTGAAAAAAGGAAAAAGTTAAGAAAGAGCTGACGGAGAAGTCTAAGAAAAAGGATGAGAAAGAATTTGCTTTAATGGTTGATTGGGGTTGAGGCTTCGAGGAATTTATTGATGAAGATGTGGATGAGACTACACTTGTAGCTATTGGAGATTTAGATAGAGGATGAGGAAATAAGCTCTAAGGTAAGTATTTTAGATTTAAAATAAAACTTGTGTCTCTTTTCAAAAAACGTATTTTGCTTAATGAGTGCCTTGGTGATAACTTTCAAGACGTAACCTCTGATAGAGATGAACTGTTTAATACTCTTGAAATTCTAAATTTTATTATATTGATCTTAAACCTTAAATATTGCCACTAAAAAGGATAATAATACCCTAAATAAGCAGGTTAGCAAACTTAATTCATCAAATCTAAATCTTAAGACTGAAATCTAAAAACTAACAATTAAAGAAAAGGGGAAAGGTGATATGAGTGAAAATCAGAAAAGGGTTGAGTTAGATCTTAAACAATATAAGAATGAATTTTTTGTGAAAAAGAAAAAGTGTGAAAATTACCTCATAAAGTGATTAGGTTCAAACTTGATCCTGAGAGAGAAAAATAGATGCTCAAATAGAAATGATTCTAAGCTACACCAAACTAACAAGAATAGTTTCAATCCTTTTCAAAGAAACATATCTATGAATTTGTTGCCAAGATAGGCTAGAAGAAACTTGATTCACCATTTTGATAATAAGAAAGTACCCAATCTTGTTCTTGTTTGGGTTCCAAAAACTAACCTCCAAACTATTTTGTAAGTAAAAGTTAAAGAAGGCAAGTGACATTGGTACATAGATAATGATTTCTCAAGGAATATACTAAAGACAAACAAAAGTTCCTTTCACTTACTTCATTTAAAGGAGGGAAGGTGTTATTTAGAAATGGTAAAAAAGGCACTTTCACTAGAGTTGGAAAGATTGGTAGTGCTAAAAGAATACCACTGGATGAAGTATATCATGTTGATGAATTGAAGTGCAATTTGCTCAGCATCTCTCAGTTGTGAGACAAGTGAAACAAGGTAGCATTTACTTCTACAGTTTTTAAGGTTAAGAAAGCTAGATAAAAAGGAGATTGTTTTAATTGCCAAAAGATATTAGAATGTGTATATGAATGATATCATGTGGATTCCTGGTACAAAACTGACATGTCTTAGTGAAATTTATTGTGATCCCCTATAATCATGACCCAAAGCTACCCCCTAGTCGCGACAAAAGTGCTTACATTCACATGTGACCATAAGCTAACCCAAGAACTGGTACCTGCTGAGAGCATTGACTAAACTTATAATAAAACACATATGCAAAAAATAAACTGCTGAAGTAATACCAATCTGAATACTGAGAGGTGATTACATCACAATTCTAAAACATCCGATAAATACTGAAAACCAACCGTTTATTCGAACTACAAAAAACTGCTGAAAGAACTAGTAACTGACTAACTGCCTGACTAACTATCTGATTGTCTAAAAGCCTTTAAACTGACATAGGAGTTAATGAGACAGACCCCCAACTAACACCAACTAATAGAGCATAAGGAGGTACTAAAATAACCAAAATAAACAAATCATATCCTCAATGAATAAGGACTCACCACTACTACTGCTGAGTATGTTGAGTTGTCTAAGTGCAGTAGTGAAACTGAGCGTCTGAACCTATATTATAAGACAATATAGTGCAAATAAAAGTATGCAATCAGTACTTTGAATGTACTGGTACGTGAGATAAGGACTGACTAAAATACATGAGATAACTGAGCGTAAATGCCTGAACATGTAAAATCTGAGAATTCAAGACCAAGCATAAACATGTTTCTGACATAATCTATGAATAAATAACTGAAAATTTGTGATCTTTCGTCAAGCAAGCCTAAGCTGAGACATACTAATTACTGATTAACTAGTATGTTTATACTGATTAACGGATGTCTATCTACTGATTAACAAATATCTAAATACTGATCATGTAATACTATCCTAAACGTAGTCTGAATAGCTAGACTGATACTATGGGAGGTATCATGTAACCGATATGCCCCAATCTTAGCTAATCAGGGTCCAACCTATAACCCTAGTTGGAAGGGTGTCAGTATTTTGCCATGAGTACTAATACTAGCTATGTGGATCCACTAAATCAGTGTCTAGAAGGACTAAAGATCCACCCTCTACTAGAAGGTGCTCATATAAGATATGTGTCAATCCTCAACTATTAGGTAGACATCTCAAACCTATGTTGGCTATGTAGTTTTGTAACTCAGGTATTGCTACTAAGGGTCACACCTTCTACTGGTAGGTGAGCCCCTAAGAATATGTTTCCTTAGTACTAAATCCTACTCCCAACTAAACAGATACTGGTACAAAACTGAACTAAGGTTAACTGAACATTATTTATGAGAGTGCTCATCATGATCACATCAACTAAATAAATAGGATTATTCATAGTTTGACTGAATCATTACTTGAAAAATTGAAAGTTATGTAAAACAAATAGGTTTCAGGTGTTCATAACCCACTAGAACTGAATAATCATAATTTATGATAATAAGGTTTTAAAACAATAATATGGGATCATTGTTCAAATCCAAAAGCATAGACATTTCATCAAACATGTGAGGACCATAAACATGAATTTAGGAATGTGATAAACATAGGAAATCAACATGATTCACATGTTTAAATTCATATATTGGGGAATTTATCATGAAATTCACTTAAACAAGACATGGGAACTAAAATGTAAAGCATGAGGAAATCAACTATTTCATGGGATCATACATGGGCTGAACTGAATTTGAATTACCAAGGAAAAACATGAATTACACCCATCTTAAACATATAAATTACCATGGTAAAGGAAAACTACATAATTTAATTAAAAATGGAGGTTTGTGGGCTCAATGGGTGAAAGAGAACCATTGACGAATACTTCGCATATCTTAAGCTTCTTAACTTGAAAGAAAAACACTAATCTTAATGCTTTCTTGAAGGTTCTTGAACATGGGTCACTTGAATAATTTATTTATTTGGGAAAGGAACTTAATTTTGTTCTTGGGAAAAGGGGAGGGTTTTTGTGAGAGGAATTTGGCTAAGAAGGGCAAATAATGCCATAAATGACGCCCTAAGTCATGTTATGAACGATTGGGTTAAGGGGTAAAAGAACCAATGACCTTCAATCATTTAAATTCAAAACTGGAAATAAAAGGCTCACCGCAATGTGGTCTTATCGCGATCGTTGATTTTCCTCACCATGATGTAGTTTGCACGACATCGTGACTAACGCCACATCACGGGCCTATCATGGTGACCCACTTGTTTCGTGATCTAAATATAACCCAAAGCTTGTCCAAAAAATCCAAAACCCTCGAGACATATCTTTTCCATCCCTGAACATGAATCAACTAAAAAACCAACATCTCGAGGTTGGGAAGACCAAAATAAAAATCCTCAAAGTTAGAGGGGTCTTTAAATTGACTAAGTCCCCAATACTTACTAAAATTTCAAGCCTTAAGACCCGTATGCATCCAACTAAAAGCTGAATCGAGCTAAGAAGTACGGGGTATTATAATATTTCCCCTTTGGGAACATTTATCCTCGAATGAAACTGGTTAGACTTAGAGTACTATACTAAGGTAAATGAGATCATATACTGAACATGCATGACTTGTAACATTGTGATATAACTTAGTCTGAAACATAATACTTGAACTGAAATGATTTTTGTAAATGCATGTAATGACATGGGAATAGTTACATAGCTAAAACTGAGTATGGAAAAGAGTCAATCTAAGGAAAAATCATTACCTCAAGTTGAATCTGAGTTTGCGGAGAAAATATAGGGTACTTGGTTCTCATATCTGCTTTTGCTTCCCAAGTAGCTCCCTCGACAGACTGATTTCACAAAAGGATTTTAACCAAGGGAACTTCTTTATTCCTTAGCCTATGAATTGATGATCAAGGATCTCAACTAGGACTCCTAGTAGGAAAGTCTATCCTTAATGCCCAAATATTCTAAAGGGACAACCACAGTTGAATCACCAATACACTTTTTTAACAAAGAAACATGGAAGACTGGATGTACGGATTCCAAATCTATAGGAAACTCTAGCTCAAAAGCCACCTTCACATAATGGTTGAAGACTCTATAAGGGCCAATAAATTAGGGATTGAGCTTTCCCTTATTTCTAAATCTCTTCACTATTTTCATAGATAACATTTTCAAATAGACCAAATCACCAACCTCAAACTCAAGATCGATTCTCCTCACATTAGCATAAGATTCATCATGCCTTTTGGCTGTCATTAGCCTCTCCCAAATCAATTTAACCTTTTTCATCGTCGCAAATGCTTAATCTGACCTATTAATACACCTTCATCTGCTTCAAACTAACCAATAAAAGATCTAAATCTCCAACCATAGAGAGCCTCAAATGAAGCTATATGAATACTAGAGTGATAACTATTGTTGTAAGAAAACTCAATAAAAGGTAAGTGGTCATCCCAACTACCTTTAAAGTCAATACACATACCCTCAATATGTCTTCTAAAGTCCGAATGATCCTCTCTTCCTAACCATCTATCTGAGGATAGAAAGATGTGCTTAGATAAAACTAGGTACCAAGACCCTTCTTAAAAGCCTTCCAAAATTTAGAGGTAAACCGAGTACCTCTATCTGAAATGATAGATAACGGAATCCTATGCAACTTAACTAACTCTCTAAGATAACGTCTAGCATAATCGTCAATTGAATATGGTGTATGAACTGGCAAGAAATGGGCTGACTTGATCATTTTATCAATAATCACCCAAACCAAATCATGGTGACAATGCGTACAAGGAAACACTATCACAAAATCCGTGTTTACCGCTTCTCACTTCTAAATGGGATGCTAAACTCTTGTAATGAAACACTAGGCCTTTGGATCTCAACCTTAACCTGCTAACAATGCAGGTACCTAGCCAGAAACTCTACAATATTCTTCTTCATACCACTCTACCAATAGATATCCCACAAATCATGATATATCTTAGTGGCTCCTATATGGATATAGTATCACACACCATGCATTTCTTCAAGTATTCATTGTCTCAAGTTACCAACATACGAAAAACATAACCTCACCTGACAACGAAGCACACCATCTCCTTCTTTAGAGAAAACCTCTACTTTCTGATCTTTAACCGCCTTCTTCAACTTAACTAAACTAGGATCCCTATCTTTCTTTTCTTTCACTTCGGCAACCAAGGAATATTTTGAACCATTCTGAACCCATATACTACCTTCAGCTGAATTAACTAACCGAACATATAATCTAGCAAGCTGAAGAACCTCCTCAACTAACTTCTTCTTACCCTCCTCAACATAAGCAACACTATACATAGACAACCTATTAAGGGCATCTACCACTATATTGGCCTTTCCTAAATGATACAACACACTGATATCATAATCTTTTAACAACTCAAGCAAACTTTTAGGTCGATTATTCAGATCTTTATGCATGAACACATATTGTAAACTCTTATAGTTGGTGAACACATCAACATGAACTCCATAAAGTAATTTCTCCAAATTTTCATGGCAAAAACAACAGCTTGCAACTCAAGATCATGGGTAGGATGATTATTCTCATGGGGTTTAAGCTGTCTAGAGGCGTAGGCTATGGCCTTGCCTCTCTGCATCAAAATACAACTAAGAACAACTCTGGAAGCATCATAATAAACTACAAACCCATTTGTACCATCTGGAAATGTCAAGATTGGGGCAGAAGCAAGTCGAGTCTTCAACTCCTGAAAACTCTTCTCGCAAGAATCTAACCATTAAAATTTTCCTTTTTTTTGAGTCAATCGAGACATTGGGGATGTAATAGAAGAAAATCCTTCAACAAACCATCTGAAATAGCTAGTCAAACCCAAGGAACTCTTAATATATAAGGGATAGATAGGTGTAGTCCAGTTTCTCTAATTCTATCGTCGAAAATAATATAGTCAAGAAAAGCTACTGATCTTTGCCAAAATTTGCACTAACTAAACTTGGTGAACAACTGATGAGCTCTAAGGTTCTACAATACAATTCTCAAATGGTCTACATAATCATTCTCACTTTGGGAATAGACAAGGATATCATTAATGTAGAGTATGATGAACATGTCCAAGTACTGATTGAACACCCTATTCATCAAGTCCATGAAAGTTTCAGGGTATTCGTTGGTCCAAAAGACATAACTAGGAATTCAAAGTGACCGAACCAAGTTCTGAAAGTTGTCTTCGAAATATCACATTCTCTGACTCTAAGCTGATGATAGCCAAATCTGAGATCTATCTTAGAGAAACAACTGGCACCCTAAAGTCGGTTGAACAAGTTATCAATTCTAGGGACTAGATACTTATTCTTGATTATGACTTTGTTTAACTGACGGTATTCGATACACATTCTAAGAGAACCATCTTTCTTATGCACGAACAAAACTGGAGTGCCGTATGGAGAAACACTGGGCCTAATGAAACCCTTACATATTAAATATTTTAACTATTATTTCAACTCCTTAAGCTTAGTTAGAGCCATTTCGTAGGGTGAAATAAAGATAGGTTGGGTATCTAGAAGGAAATCTATTCCAAAGTCAGTTTCTCTTTCGGGAGAAACTTCGAAAAAATCTTCAGGGAACACACCTGGAAACTCCCTTACTACTAAAACTGATACTAGAATTAGAGTCTTAGAACTAGAGTCCCTGACTCAAACAACATGATAAATATATGCATTAGATATTATCTTTCTTTCTTTCAGATAAGAAATAATCTGATCCCTAAGAATAAAGGTATTACCCCTCTATTTAATGTCTGGTTTATTGGGAAACTAAAATATTTCTATAGTAATCTAAGACATAGCATGACTGGAGCTAATCCATGTCGAGAATGACATCAAAATCATTTATCTCTAACTCTACAAGATTGAATGAGGTGATTTTCTGAGCTACTGTGATCAAGAAATTTTTGTAAACCCATATAGCTATAATAAATTTACCCAACGGGGTAGACACTGAGAAAGGCTTTGCTAACATTTTAGGACTGACACCAAAATTAATAGCTATATAAGGAGTTATAAAAGAAAGTGAAGCTTTGGGATCTAATAATGCATAAACATAAAGATGGAAAACCTGTAACGTATCCGTAACTATATTAGGAGAACTTTCCTACTGATGTCAAATCGGGAGTGCATGCATCCTATTCTGGTGCTGCCTACTGGGGGCACTAAAAAAAGCACCCTACTGAGTCGGGTGACCTGCTAGAGCTAAAGAATAATTTGACTGACCCTGCTGACCAGCCCTCAGGTAATCCCTAACCCTGTGGCCTGGCTTACGAAAACCAAAACACATATCACTACCAGACTTACACTCACTCGAATGATTTCTACCATATTTCCAACAAAGCAGATTAGTACGACCACTGTTCACACTTTCTTGGGACTAAGAGCCTAGTGCCCTGTACCAGATTAGAAGAAGTTTGAGGTATTGTTGGAGAATATCCAAGTCTCTACTGGAGCTGGTACACTCATGTTCGTGAGCCACTGGTTGGATAAATGACCTAGCAGGCACCATCAAGTATCACATAATTGACATTAGTAGTCGCATAAGCAACTCCATTTGGCAGCAGATAAGTATCACATAAGCAATACTCTTTGTCGAGTAAGCGATGTCTATGCTAGGCTATAGGTATCGCAAAATAATATTATTATCGTGCAAGAAAATTTTATATTTTAGGCCAGGTATTGCATATGTGATTGATGAATTTGTGCATGCAATAGTCGTGTACCTGGGAAAGGTATAAATACCCCTTTTAGCTAATTTTTCACTATTTCTCATCCATCTCCAAGATAATTAAACCCTTGAAAGTGGGAGAGCCTGGGATAACATTGGTGGGTGATTTTGAGAGCTTTGGAAAGAATTAATTATGCCATCATCCTTAAAATTTGTGATAAGATTTTGGTATTTTCATGGTTTATTTCTTAATTCTCATTTAAAAATCTAAAAAATTGGTGAGTTGACTTTAGCACCAATATAGCTCCAAATTCACTCATTTTTAGGGTAAATATTCCTTAAGCATAGAGGGATGTTGAGTTGGTCTCAAAATTACAATTTTCATAAATTGTCCCCACATAGTATTATTATATAATTTTTTACTCAAAGCACAATAGTGTAATAAAGGTATCATTATTCTTATTTTGATAAGTAAATTGTGATTTTGATAGCGTGGAACCTATTGAAGCTTCTCGAAAGGGGAAATTAGTAATTTACCAGATTCTTTAGGATTTCTTCGATTCCCAGGTAGGATAGGTTTACCTAATCATAGATTGAGCTATCTCATTGTATAATTATGATATTATGCTAGATATGGGGTGGGATTTAGGTGTTGGAAGTGCGAATGAGGATTTTTGGGTTAATTGGACCCTTAGGATACCTTAAAACCTTAGATATAGATAGTTCAAATTAGGCTTCATGGTATATAATTTGAATGAAAATTCCTTAACTAATCAAGGTAGGTGAAATTGCCTAGTTAATCATGTTAGGCTAGAATATTTATTTATTGGTTAAATTAAGGGAATTGCCCTAGTTGCTATTGTTCTAAATAGCATCACCTTAGTTAGTCATGTTTAGGTATGAGTAATATCCTAGGGATAATTATGTGTACTTGACATCTAGGAATGAACTTAGATACCTTAGGCTAGTCTGGGATAAAAATTGCATAAGTGAATCATTGGCGATTAGAAATGGGCCCCTCTGGCCCACCATAGACCAAGACATAGGATAACCTTGTATAGTCATTTTCATATGATATACTATTATAAATGATAGGTTAAAACTTGAGAGGGTTGAATACAAATTATTGAATATATTAGTAGGGTATGGAATGATGAATGCAAATTATGAGTATTACTAATAATGTTGCCCTTATGTGTGACTAAAGGTATAATTTATTAATATGATTTATAACTTATGCATTTAATTATACGTATAACTTAATGGCTTTGCCTATTGATATCCTTAATATTATAGATATCGGTATGATTAAGGGTTAATGACTCATAGGTATGATATGGCTTATGTATGTATATAATATGGCTCATAGGTATGATATGTCTTATGTAGATATATAATATAGCTCATGGGTATTATATGGCTTATGTATATATATAATATAGCTCATGGATATGATATGGATTATATAGACAAATTGTGGCTTATAGATATGATATGGCTTATATATATACATAATATGGCTCATAGAAATTACTTGGCATATAATTAAGATTAATGGCCTTTAGATAAGATGGATAGTCTACAGATATGGTTATTAATTTGAATTATGAATACGCTTAGTAATAGTGTTTATGAATATTAGTATTGATATGGTCTTCGACTATGGACAATAATATAGTTTATAAATACGATTATTGGTGAGACCTTTGGATATGATTCCTTTTCTAGTTTATAATTATGAGTAGAAGGATGGCCTATTGGTATGATTTATTGGTATCATCTATTGGGTTTGGATCACTAACATGGGTCAATAATATGGTTCATTAATGTGGTTTATAATTGCGAATTTTGTTTCAAGTCCGATAGTTGTTAATGATATTGATATTATGAGTTTCGGTTCAAGTTTGGCAATTTTAATGATATTAGTAATGTGAGTTCCAGTTCGAGGCTAGCATTGATGGTTGCTTATGACGTGATATAGAATAGATGGATTTTTTTATGATGTGGTAATTGATAAATTATGTTAAGTAGTGGTTTACTTTTCTTAATTGTACTATCCTGGATTATGAAGGGCTACGTGACGTTATTTACTCTTTAGCACTTATTGGCTTATGGGAGCTAATTTAGTAGTTATAAAGGTGTAATTGTTATGTTATCATTCCATCTCTATTTATTTAAGTATATAAAGTAGCGTTGGAGGATATTTCTAAGTTTTCCCCTTTTTATCTTATATCTTATCATATTTATATCATGATTTAGATCAGTTGTTGATGATTCCTAATGAGTACCCATGGTTTTGGTACTCATAATATACTTTGTCCTCTTTTTATGCAGATCTAAGTACTAGTTATCACCGCTTATTTATCGATCGCGCAGAGTTGATTTTGGGGATTGGGTAAGGTTTTGGAGTAAGAGTTACCCCCTTTTGCTTCTAGTTATTTATGTCTAGTCTTTTATATTTGAGATAAATTGTATTTATTTTTTCAATACTTATGGTCCTTTTGTAGTTGCTCTTGTATCAACATTGTTGAGTCTTGGGATATTTGTTTGTTTGATCAATTTATTAGATCTTTATTACTGATCATTGTTATCTAAATCTTTAAAAGGTTTAGTTTTGGCTTTTAGGCCATTTTCCCACTAAGTTAACCCATTACACCTAGCTCTGGGCAATGGTTCGGCTTACCTACTAGTGTGATTGAGTAGGTACCATCATGACTCATGAATTGGGTTATGATAAATTGGTATCAGAGCTTAGGTTTCACCAATATTGTTGGTACAAAAGTAAGTATCTAGTAGAGTCTCACAAATAGGAACATGACATCCATTTCTTATCTTTGGGAAGCTAGAGGGCATTCTTATGAGTTATTCCCTTCTTTCACTCATTTCATGCTAAAAGTTTGAGTTGGATTCTAAAATATTCCTTTGGTTTCACTCTTTCATAGTTGGCTAGGGTACATGCTACAACTACACAAGATGGGAGTCTTGAGACAGAGCCAAGGGATCCTGACGCTGTTTATGAAATTCCTAGGTGTCGTGGAAAGACTCAATCTATGTCCACAAGTAGGGGCCAGGATAGGAGGCCTTTACCAGATCATATTCTCGCTCTTAAGCTAGAGATTTTTTTGCCTCAGCTAGCGGTGGTCTATGGAACAGCCCAGGCTATACTTGAATTTATTTCTTTTTTGTGCTCTGGGATTCTTTGGTTCATCTATTAGGGTTGGTTGGTGGTGCACCGTCTGATGGTGAATAGCCTGCAAATTAATGTGGTACTGAGGTGGAGGCGCAGCATATAATTGCAGATCCCAAAATTGATGTCTTTCCTATACTGATGGTTGCTCTGTCGGCAGTTGCTCAGCCTATTATATCTTTTAATGAGCAGAAGATGTTGGGTAGATTATTGACATTGGCTCTTAGGTTTTCTAGTTCATCCAATATTGATGCATATGAGTTTTTGATTTCTTGTGAGGAGAGGCTCCATAATTTGGGCCTAGTTGAGACTTGTGGTGTGGATTACACTACTTTTTAGCTAGACTTGGCAACTCGGCATTGCTGGAGAGGTCATCTTGATTCCTTGCAGTTGGATCTTTTTCTTTGGAATGGGCTTAATTCTTCAAGATCTTCTTGGAGAAGTATCTATCTCGTATCCTTAGGGATTATTCTAGGGATCAATTCTCGAGTTAAAGCAGGCTTTATGAGGGTTATAGAGTATGTGGATCATTTTCATGAGTTGTTTTGGCATGCAACATATATTCTAAATACTGAATAAGAGAGGGTTTGTTGGTTTATTAAATGATTGAGACTTGCTCTTTACATATATACTTAGAGTTTGGTTTTTATAGGTAGGTATTTTATTATAGTTTCTGATCATGCTCAGCTTATGGAAGTGATGCATTCCGAGGCCTATGAGGGAAACAATAAGAGGTTGTGATATTAGGGTAGGATTAGTGGGAGTCGTAGTATCTCCTAAATTAGAGTTAGTAGTTTTTAGGGTAGGTACCCTCCATATCAGTCATTTTAGCATCATTGTCAGTCTGGTAGACCTGTTTAGGGCGTGCTTCAGATTACTAATGGAGGCTAATCTTGTTCTAGTGATTTTCCTAGCTGGGGTCATGGTCTGTCTTTGCGGGGCTTGTCTTCAGGATATTCTAGTCATGGTGATTATTTTGGGTCATCCTAATCTTCTACACTTAGTCCAGTTCCTAAGGCATGTTATGTTTGATGCTCTTTTGGTCACTTCTCGAGGGAGTTCCCCAGTCATGGAGGAATTTTCCCTTTATCTTAGAGTGTTCCACCTATTAGGGGAGTTCACCCCATACCTAGATGTGGTATGTATGCTCGTAGAGATGGTCACTAGGGTGCTCATAGAGGTTCTCAGGTAGGCAGGATAGGGGGTCAGGATACCAGCCAGGTAGAAGGCTTGGTCAGTTCTATACAGTACCTCCTAGACCCGAGGCTGACTCTTCAAATGTTGTTATTATAGGTATGATTCTAGTATGCCATTAGTCAACATTTGTCTTATTTGATCTAGGGTCTACTTATTCTTATGTGTCTACTTACTGTAAGACCCCACAAAATTCTCTCATAGAATGCGCCTTAGGGAATGTCAAGTGAGGCATAATCCTGGGCCTAAAAGATTGAGAAGTGACTTCCTAAGTGAGTATTGTTTTAGCCATATAGAATTTCCCTAATTTTGACTTTTTATCACATGGGAAATTTGATAAGCTTTTCGTCGATAGAAGATTCGCCCAAATCCAATACCCGGGTAAGAAGTTATGGTTAATTTAAGTCCTAGTCATAAAGCCATTTTAGTGCTTCACACATCATGGAGAGGGTATATTTGACAATTTTCATATTCCAGGGGAACTCCTCGATAATGGCGCATCGCGGAGGACCCCAATTTCTCAATAGACAATTTTCGGTGGCCTAGCGTGATTGTAATGCATCGCGCTGAAGTTCCAGGTCCCAACTAGTGGGACAACGTGATGGCTCCGCATCGCAGTGACTACCAAATTCCCATTTGTGAATTTCTAGTGAGCTACCGTGATAGTGGCGTGTCTCTATGCCCCATAAAATTGGGTTCTCAGTTCATTTTTTTCATCTTTGTACAGTAGTTAAAAAGGGCACTTTAGACTTTTTCAAAGCCTCTAAAACTATGCAAACACCAAATCAAGGTCATTGACAAGAATTCTATGAAGTTTTCTCAGGTTCTCTCTCAACAAAAACCCTAAGTATCCAAAACCTCTTCCAAGAATCTCAAGAATCCACCATAGATTTTCTTAATTGAGTCAAGATTCAAGGCTCCCAAGTCAAGGGCTTAAAGAACCCTTATTCAAGAGTACGAATAGAATTCCAAAAGCTAGAGTTGATTCAAAGGTTCTAATTCAAGGTATGTATGGTTTTGAACAAGGATGATACTTTCACCCTTGTGCCTAAAGGCTTATTTAAACTACAATTCTCTACAATTTATGAGATTTTACATGAAATTGAATTGGGTTTTTCCACCCATTATTATTGATCACAATATCTTGATGCTTCCCATGAATTGAGAGTCTAATGGCATGATTTTCACATATTTTCTTGAGAAATTACAGCTGGGTCTATACCCTATGATTTTAATTCTTGAGAAGTTAATAGTTGAAATGTTTGAGATATTGAAGTGTATGAGTATGTTGAGATTTTGAGATAAATAGCTGAAATTTCTAGATTTCTACAGGAGTTATGAATCTATATGCTATCTATTATTCTTTTGATGAGTTTTAACTTGGGATTAAATTATGGGTTATTATGCTCTACTTGAGACTTAAGATTTTATGACCTATTGTGCTAAAAGCACCCATGATTTGATTATTCTGAGATTATTTAGAAATGTTTTGACCTAATGGTCATTGAGCATTGAAATCTACTTTCCTACATGAGATTTGAGATTTGATTATTGGGTTAGTCGTGAACCATGAGATTATTTCTAAAAGTGGAGTTTTACGAGATGAGCACAGATAATCTAAAGAGAGTAGTAGTTAGCACCGAGAGACTAATTTACTACGATTTCTTACCCTAATACTACGTGCCACCGTAGGTTGGGCCTGAGGCCAAGTTTATGATTATCATTGGGCCTAAGGATGAGTTGGTATTAGCCCGAGGCCGATTTTGTTTAGTGATCATTGGACCTAGGTTATACTCCCTGGCAAGAGTATGACGCCTCTCCCCAACATGAGGTCTCTTCCTTTGGAGGACAAAACATTGGACTCCATGTAGCTCACATGGTTTATGTCGATTAAGAGAAACTCCCTAAACTAAAGTCTTTTTTCATTGAGATAGAATATTTTCCTTTAAAACTAAAGCTTGAAATGAGATATTTTCCTAACGTGAATAAAATGCATTCAAGTATGTTCCAAAGTTATATGATTTCAAATTCCAAGTATTTGAGTTCAAAAGAGTTATGAGTTCTTGAGCATTAAAGGAGTTTTACTTTCCATGAGACATATGCATGAGTTGAAAGTATTGCTTAAAGTTTCCTTTAGCCTTGATTAATAAGAATAAGCGAAGAGTACAAAATGTCAAAGCTAAAAGTATAATGACTCACGAGATTGTGTTACATGTTCCATTTTATATGATGAGCTTTGCATTTTATACTTATTCAAGTCATGTGAGTCATTACTTATTACATGAATGATTTGATTAAAGAGTATTGATGTTTTTTTAAATAAATACCTGCACCCCCATATACTTAGTACATTCCCAAATGCTGATCCACATATACGTCTATGTGTTACATTGTCTTATAATGTAGGTTCAGGTGCTCAGTCCCAACCTCATCAGTGATTTCCAAGTACCTCGATCTATATTCCTACAGTGGTGAGTCCTCATGGTTCTAGGACCTATATTCAGATATTTCCATATTTTGAGAGACTATGTTGTTATTTCCAATTCATTTTGAGTTAGCTGGGGACCTGTCCCAACGGTTCTCTAGTTCATGGATTAGTAGAGCCTTTGTTAGAATAGTTATCAGATTGTGGTTATGTTGAGGTTTACAGTATTGTGGTTGTTTGGACCATGCATTTTCTCTGTAGTTCCTTTCATATGATATGACTATGCTGATGTTTGAATTATTTCATCTTAAAATGAGTGTTATTAGTAGAAACAGGCTCGAAGGATTATCTTGTGGCTACTTCTAGCCTTAAGCACCATGTGACATCCTGGGAGGAAATTTTGGGTCGTTACAAACTTTGTATCAGAGCCTATGTTTTTAAATGAGTCCAAGGGAGTCTGATAAGCCGCGTTGAGTAGAGTGTTGATCTTTGGTGTGTAGCACACCACATCTATAAGCAAGAGGCCATAAGATGTTTTAGGAAAAGTTTTTTCTTTTTTTTTTGTATTCTATCGTGCCTACAATTGTCCCTCTCAGCTAATAATTTGTGCTCTTCTATTTCATAAAATACCACATTGAAGAGTGAATGCCCACAAGAACGATAATGAGCAACCCCCACCCGTTGATTCTTTGAATAAGACGATGTCTCAGGCTGAGTTTTGGGCAGCCTTTCAGGCATTAGCCCAAGAAGTCACCACCAATGTTCGTGCCAATAACTAGGCTGTAGTTGCAAATTAGCAAGGAGGGGATGTAGATACAGCTAAAATCCATGATTTCATGCATATGAATTCGCCAGAGTTTTATGGGTCCAATGGAGGTGAGGACCCACGGTTGTACCTTGAGGAGGTGATAAAGATCACGTAGGTGATGCATATTTCTGAGGAAGAAAGTGTTGAGTTGGCATCTTACAGGTCAAATAACATAGCTAATGGCTAGGTTGTATCGTGGAGGAAGGGTAGAGGTGAGGATGCTGCTCCTATGACTTGATAGGTGTTCCAGGATGCATTCTTGGACAAATTCTTTCCACTTTAGATAAGGGAAAAAAGGATTGAGGAGTTTACAAACTTGAGGGAGGGCTCCATGACTGTTAAGGAGTACTGCTTGAAGTTAACCAGTTGGCCACGTATGCTCTTGATTTGATTTCTGACACCTGAGCTAGTATGAGCAAGTCATGATCGGTGTTTCTGGGTTAGTACTGAAGGAGTGTAGAACTGCGATGCTACATAGGGATATGGATCTGGCGAGGTTGATAATGCATGTTCGAAAGATAGAGACGGATAAGATTATAGAGAGAGAGATAGAGTGAGGGGTAACAAAAAGGCTAGATCTGAGCAGCATGAGTATATCCAGTATAGGTTCCATAGAGGGAACCACCCTCAGGTTTAGAGGCGTCTGTCTATGCCAGCGCCTTCATCAGCTAGTGCTCACATGCCTAGAAGCAGAAAGTAGAAAGGGGGCAGATCTTTTATGTCTAGGTTGCAGCACAGTGTTGGTAACAGGCCCCATTATCCTGCTTGTGCTAAGTGTGGTAGGGATCATCCCGGTAAGTGTTTCGTAGATTTGAGGGGCTGCTTTGGTTATGGCAAGTAGGGCTACAGACTTAGAGATTGTCCTCATACTAGACATGGGAACAAAGATTCCCGACCTCAGGCACAGGATGCTAGTGCACCATCTCCTGTACCTTATCCCACCCCTGTTTAGAGCGCTTCACCTAGCACTGCTGGCAGTCAGTGCCAGAATAGATTCTATGCCTTACCATACAGTCAGGAGCAAGAGGACTCTCCCAATGTTTTTACTGGTAAGCTCCGTGTCTTTTATCTTGATGTTTATGTGTTGTTGGACCCAGGGTCAAGTCTCTCTTATGTGACCCCACTTATAGGTGTAAATTTCAAAATGAGTCCCGAAATGATTCCTGAGCCTTTCCTAGTCGCCACACCCGTAGGGGCATCAGTTGTTGCTAAATAAGTGTATATAGATTGTCTTATTAATGCTCTTCATAGAGTCATACTTTTTGATTTGATAAAGTTAGACATAGTGGATTTTGACCTTATTCTGGGTATGATTGGCTTCATTCTTGTTATGCATCAATAAACTGTCGTACCCGTGTGGTCAAGTTTCAATTTTTGATAAACCAGCTTTAGAGTGGTCTGAGAGTTTGGTATCTTCAACGAGTCATTTTATCACCTATCTCAAAGCCAGAAAACAAATATCCAAGGGTTGTATCTATCACCTAGTTAGAGTCAAAGACACTAAGTCTGAGGCTCCAACTATTTAGTCAGTCGATATTGTTAATGAGTTTCCAGATCTTGTTTTGGAAGATCTCTAGGGGTACCTTCCGATAGAAATATATATATTAGGATTGACCTTCTTCCTGATACTTGGCCTATTTCTATTCGCCAGACTGTATGGCGACTGCAAAGCTTATGGAGTTGAAAGAGAAACTCAAGGATCTTTTAGACAAAGGTTTCATTAGGCCCAGTATTTCTCCTTGGGGCGCGCCTGTCTTATTCGTGCAAAAAAAAGATGGTTCTTTATGTATGTGCATTGACTATCGTCAGCTTAACAATGTCACAGTCAAAAATAAGTATCCTCTTCCAAGAATTGATGACCTATTTGATCAATTAAAGGTGCAAGTTATTTCTCCAAGATAGACATTAGATCCATCGATCATCAACATAAAGTGAGGGAATGCGATATTCCAAAGACAGTCTTCTGAACCCGCTATGGTCACTTTGAATTTCTAGTCATCTCATTCGAGCTAACCAATGGCCCAACAGCTTTTATGTACCTCATAAATCGAGTGTTCAAGTAATATCTTTATATGTTTGTCATAGTGTTCATAGATGACATCCTTGTGTACTCTCGCAGTAAGCATAATCATGTAGATCACCTTAGAATTGTCTTGTAAAGCCTCAGAGATCACCAGTTATTTGCCACATTTGGTAAGTGTGAATTTTGGCTAAGGTCTATAACTTTTCTGGGTCATATCATTTCAGCCGAAGGTATTAGAGTTGATCCCCAAAAGATAGAAGCTATGAAAAAATAACCTAGACCTATCTCCCTATCAGACATTAAGAGTTTCTTAGGTCTAGATGGCTACTACTGCCGTTATGTTGAGGGTTTCTCTTCTATTCCATCTCCTATGACTCGGTTGACCCAAAAGAAAGTTAAGTTCCAGTGGTCAGATTCCTGTGAGAAGAGTGTTTAGGAGTTGAAGACTCGACTTTCTTCTGCCCCTTTGTTGACTTTGTCTAATGGTACAAATGGTTTTATGGTGTATTGTGAGGCCTCTAAAGTTGGTTTGGGTTGTGTGTTACTGCAAAGAGGTAAAGTTATAGCCTATGCCTTTAGGCAGTTAAAGCCACATGAGAAGAATTACCCAACCCATGATCTTGAGCTAGCTGTTGTGGTCTTTGCTTTGAAAATCTAGAGACATTATCTTTATGGTGTTCATGTTGATGTGTTTACTAATCATAAGAGCCTGTAGTATGTGTTTACTTAGAGGGAGTTGATTCTTATGAAGAGGAGATGGTTCAAGCTATTAAAAGACTATGATATAAGTGTATTGTATCACCTGAGCAAGGCCAATGTAGTGGTGGATACCATTAGCATATTGTTTATGGGCAGTGTTGCCCATTTAGAGAGAGGTAAGAAACAGTTAACTCAGGATGTGCATTATTTGGCTAGATTCAGTGTTATGTTGCTTGATTCAGCTGACGGAACTACTTTCGTGCAAAGTAGTTCTGAATCCTCTTTAGTTTCAAAAGTAAATGAGAAGCAAGATAGAGATCCTAGTTTGGTCAGATTGAAAGAGGCAGTTAAGGACCAAAAGGTAGAGGTTTTCTCCCAAGGGGGAGATAGTGTGTTGAGATTATAGGATAGACTATTTGTTCTATATGTTGATGATCTGAGGCAGAGGATTATGGCTGAAGCATATGGCGTACGGTATTCTATTCATCCCGGCACTACCAAGATATACCGCAACTTATGGAAAGGCTATTGGTGGAATGGTATGAAGAAGGATATAGCTGGGTTTGTAACAAAGTATGCAATATGCTAACAGGTTAATAAAGAGCACCAAATACCTAGCGGTGTGATGCAAGAGTTTGGTATACCTACTTGGAAGTGGGAGGTGGTGAATATGGACTTCGGTACCAGGTTACCTCTTTCGCATCGTCATTATGATTCTATTTGGGTTGTTGTGGATAGGCTGACTAAGTCGGCGCATTTCTTTCCTGTGCTCACATCTTATACAACTTAGGACTATGTAAGATTGTATATTCGGGATTTAGTCAAGCTACATAGAGTTCCCTCGTCCATTATTTAGGATAGGGGCACTAAATTTACTTCTCAGTTTTAGAGGGTGTTTCAGCAGGGTCTTGGTACCCAAGTTCTTTTGAGTTCTGCATTTCATCCACAGACAGATGGTCAAACTGAGAGGACCATTCAGACCCTAGAAGATATGTTGAGGGCATGTGCTCTTTATTTCAAAGGTAGTTGGGATGAGCAATTTCTATTGATAGAGTTCGCCTATAACAATAGTTACCATGCTAGCATTGGGATGGCAGGATTTGAAGCCTTGTATGGTAGAAGATATAGATCACCCATAGGTTGGTTTGAAGTGGGTGAAGTTATCGTGATTGGGCCTAAAACTATGGAGAAAGTTAAGTTGATTAGAGAGAGGTTAAAGATAGCTTAGATTCATCAAAAGTCATATGCCGATGTGAGGAGTAGAGATCTTCAGTTTTATGTAAGTGATTTGGTTGACTTGAAGATTTTACTAATGAAAAGGGTGAAGAGGTTTGGTAAAACGGGAAAGCTTAGTCCCTGTTATATTAGCCTGTATAGAGTCTTGAGCCATGTCGGTAAGGTGGCCTATGAGGTTGAATTACCCACAGAGTTTTCATCTATTCATCCTATTTTTCATGTCTCCATGTTTAAGAAGCATATTGGTTATTCAGTTGTAGTAGATCCTTCAGAGAATGTCTATATTCAGAACAGTCTTTCCTTCAATGAGATTCTTGTTGAGATCCTAGACTTTCAAATCCGTAGACTAAGGAACAAAGAAGTTAACTTGGTCAAAGTTTTTTGGCAGAACTAGTCTGTACAAGATGCTACTTAGGAGGCAGGAGCAGACATGCAACCCAAGTACCAGCACCTCTTTTCTGCGAGTTTAGATCAATCTGAAGGTATTATTTTTTCTTTATCCAGCCCTTCTAATCTAAAGTTTAGCTATGTATATATTCTTGCATGAGTTCTTGTAATTTCTGAGCTATTCAAAAGTTTAGAGAGATGTTAAGACATTTAGCAAATTTTCTTCAGCTATGTGTACTTTGTGTTTCCTGTGTTACTATTCTAACTAGCGATATTCGAGGATGAATGTTTCCAAGGGGGAAATATTGCAAGACCCAGCCAAATTCTCTCATAGAATAAACCTTAGGGTATGTCAAGTGACACGTAATTCTAGCCCGAAAAGATTGAGAAGTGACTTCCTTAGTGAGTATTGTGTAAACCATATAGAATTTCTCTAATTTAAACCTTTTATCACATAGGAAATTTGATAAGCTTTCGGTTGATATAACATTCATCCAAATCCAATACCCGGGTAAGAAGTTATGGCTAATTTAAGTCCTAGTCATAAAATAGCTTCATTTTAGTGCTTGAAGCATCACAAAGAGGGTATATTTGACAATTGTCAAATTCCAGTGGAACTCTGCAATAGTGGTGTATCGAGGAGGACTCCAATTTCTAAATAGTCAATTTCCAATGGCCTAGCGCAATTGTGACACATCGTGCTAATGTTCCAGGTCCCAACTAGTGGGACAACACAATGGCTCTGCGTCGGGGTGACTACCTAATTCCCATTTGTCAACTTCCAGTGACCCACCACGATAATGGCACATCGCGATGGTGCATGAAATCGGGTTCCCAGTTTATTTTTGCCAGCTTCGTACAGAAGTTAAAAAGGGAACTTTAGACTTTTTACAAGCCTCTTAAACCATGCAAACACCAAATCAAGGTAATTTACAAGCATTCTATGAAGTTTTTCTCAAGTTCTCTCTCAACAAAAAAACCCTAAGTATCCAAAACCTCTTCGAAGAACCTCAATAATCCACCATAGATTTTCTTAATTGAATCAAGATTCAAGGTAGCCAAGTCAAGGGCTTCAAGTACCCTCATTCAAGAGTACAAATAGAGTTCCAAAAGTGAGAGTTCATCCAAATCTTCTAATTCAAGGTATGTGGTGTTTTGAACAAGGGTTATCCTTTCACACTTGTGCCTAAAGGCTTATTTAAACTACAATTCTCTGCAATTTATCAGATTTGACATGAATTTAAATTGGGGTTTTTCACCAATTATTATTGATTATAGAATTTTGATGCTACCCATGAATTGAGAGTCTAAAGGCATTATTTTTACATATTTTCTTGAGAAATTACAGTTGGGTCTAAACCCCATGATTTTAATCCTTGAGAAGTTAATAGTTGAAATGTTTGAGATATTGAATTATATGAGTATGTTGAGATTTTGACATAAATTGCTGAAATTTCTAGATTTCTACAGAGTTATGAATCTATATGCTATCTATTATGCCTTTGATGAGTTTTAACGTGAGATTGAATAATGGGTTACTAAGCCCTACTTGAGACTTGAGATTTTATGAACTATTGTGATATAAGTACCCATAATTTGAGTATTCTGGGATTATTGAGAAATATTTTGACCTAATGGTCATTGAGTTTTGAAATACACTTTCCTACATGAGATTTCTAATTTGATTATTAGGTTCATAGGAAACCAAGAGATTATTTCTAAAAGTTGATTTTTATGAGATGAGCACGGATAATCTAAAGGGAGTAGTATTTAGCACCAAGCGGGTAAGTTACTACAGTTTCTGACCCCAAAACTATGTGCCACAATAGGTTGGGCCTAAGGCCGAGTTTATGATTATCATTCGGTCTAAGGTCGAATTGATATTGAGCCCGAGGCTGAGTTTTTTTAGTGATCACTGGACCTAGGTTATACTCAGTGGCAAGAGTATGATGCCTCTCCCCAATGTAAGGTCTCTTCCTTAGGAGGAAAAAATGTTAGACTCCATATAGCTCGTATGGTTTATATCGGTTAAGAGAAACTCCCTAAACTAAAGTATTTTTCCATTGAGATAGAATATTTTCCCTTAAAATTAAAGCTTGAAATAAGATATTTTCCTAACGTGAATGAAATTCCTTCAAGTATGTTCCAAAGTTATATGATTTCAAATTCCAAGCATTTGAGTTCAAAATAGTTATAAGTTCTTGAGCATTGAAGGAGTTTTACCCTCCATGAGACATATGCATAAGTTAAAAGTATTGCTTAAACTTTTCTTTAGGCTTGAGTAATGAGAATAAGAGAAGAGTACAAAATTTCAAAGCTAAAAGTATAATGACTCACGAGATTGTGTGACATGTTCAATTTTACATGATTCACGAGCTTTGCATTTTGTACTTATTCAATCCATGTGAGCCATTATTTATTATATGCATGATTTGATTAAAGAGTATTGATGTTGTTTTATATAAATGCATGCACCCCCACATACTTAGTATATTCCCAAGTGCTGATCCATATATACGTCTATGTGCTGCATTGTCTTATAATGTAGGTTCAAGTGCTTAGTCCCAACCTCATTAGTGATTTCTGAGTACCTCTATCTACATTTCTATAGTGGTGTGTCCTCATGGTTTGAGGACCTATATTCAGACATTTCAATATTTTGAGACATTATATTATTATTTCTAGTTCATTTCAAGTCTGTTGGGGACCTATCCCAATGGCTCTCTAGTTCATGGATTAGTATAGTCTTTGTTTGATTAGTTATCAAATTATGGTTGTGTTAAAGTTTCCCATAATTTTGTTTTTTGGACCGAGCATTTTCTCCGTAGTTCTTTTCATAAGATATGACTATGTTAGAGTTTGAATTATTTCATCTTGAATGATTGTTATAAGTAAAAATAAGCTAAAAGGGTTATCTTGGGGCTACTTGTAGCCTTAAGCACCATGTGACATCCCGAGAGTCAATTTTGGGTCATTACGAACTTGATATCACAGCCTAATATTTTAAAGGAGTCCTAGGGAATCTGACGAGCCGTGTTGAGTAGAGTGTTGATCATTGGTGTGTAGCGCGCCACATCTATGAGCAAGAGGCCATAAGATGTTTTAGGAAAAGTTCTTTCTTTCTTTTGGATTTTATCATGCCTATAGTTGTACCGCTTATCTAATAATTTGTGCTCTTCTATTTCAGAAAATACCTCTCTGAAAAGCGAATGCACGTAGGAACGATGATGAGCAACCCCTACCTGTTGATACTTTGAATGAGATAGTGTCTCATGCTAAGTTTTAGGCGGCCTTTACGGCGTTATCCTAAGCAGTCACCGCCAATGTTTGGGCCAATAACCAGGCCACAGTTGCTAATCAGCAGGAAGGGGATGTAGCTGCAGCTAGAATCCATGATTTCATGTGGATGAATCCACCAGAGTTTTATGGGTTCAAGAAAAGTGAGGACCCATAATTGTACCTTGAAGAGGTGAGAAATAACACGCAAGTGATGCATGTTACTGAGGAAGAAAGTGTTGAGTTTGCGTCTTACAGGTTGAAGGACATAACTTATGACTGAGTTGTATCATGGAGGAAGGATAGAGGAGAGGATGCTGCTCCTATGAGTTGGCCGGTGTTCCAGGATTCTTGGACAAATTCTTTCCCCTTGAGATGAGGGAAGCAAAGATTGAGGATTTTATGAACTTAAGGCAGGGCTTCATGATAGTTAAGGAGTTCTGCTTGAAGTTAACTAGTTGGCCAAGTATGCACCTGATTTGATTTCTGACACCTGACCTAGTATGAGTAAGTTCATGACCAGTGTTTTTGGGTTAATACTGAAGGAGTGTAGTACTGCGATGCTGCATAGGGATATGGATTTGGCTTAGTTTATGACACATGCCCAGCAAATAGATAAAGATAAGATTAGAGAGAGAGAGTGAAGGGTTACAAGAGGGCTAGATCTAAGCAGCATGAGTATAGCCAGTCTATATATCATGGAGGGAAATACACTTAGTTTCAGAGGCGTTCATCTATGCCAGTGCCTTCATCATCTAGTGATCCCGCGCCAAGAACCAGGCAGGAGCAGAGGGGAAAATATTTTATAGTGTTTATGTTAATGTGTTTACTGATCATAAGATCTTGCAGTATGTGTTTGCTTAGAGAGAGTTTAATCTTAGGCAGAGGAGGTGGTTGGAGTTGTTAAAAGACTATGATAATGAGTGTGTTGTATCACCCGAGCAAGACCAATAGAGTGGTGAATTCCCTTAGCAGATTGTCTATAGGTAGTGTTGCCCATGTAGAGGAAAGTAAGAAAGTGTTAGCTCAGGATGTGCATTATTTGGATAGATTGGGTGTTAGGTTACTTGATTCAGCTGAGGGAAGTACTTTAGTGCAAAGTAGTTCTGAATCCTCTTTAGTTTTGGAAGTGAAGGAGAAGCAGGATAGAGATCCTAGTTTGGTCAGACTGAAGGAGGCAGTTAAGGACCAAAAGGTAGAGGTTTTCTCCCAAGGGGGAGATGGCGTGTTGAGATTGCAGGGTAGAATGTGTGTTCCATATGTTGATCATCTGAGGTAGAGGATTATGGCTGAAGTGCATGGCGCGTGGTATTCTATTCATCCTTTCACTACTAAGATGTACCGCGACTTGTGGGAAATCTATTGGAGGAATGGCATGAAGAAGGATATAACAAGGTTTGTAGCAAAGTGTGCAATATGCCAATAGGTTAAGGTAAAGAACCAAAGACCTAGCGGTGTGATTCAAGACTTTGGTATACCCACTTGGAAGTGGGATGTGGTGAATATACACTTCGTGACCGAGTTACCTCTTTCGCATCAGCATAATGTCTGTTTGGGTTGTTGTGGATAAGCTGACTAAGTCCGCACATTTCTTGCCCCTACTCAAATCTTATACATCTGAGGATTGTTCTAGATTGTATATCCGATAGTTAGTCAAGCTATATAGATTTCCCTCATCTATTATTTTGGATGGGGGCACTCAATTTACTTCTCAGCTTTGAGGGTATTTTAGTAGGGTCTTAGTACCCAAGTTCTTTTGACTTCTGCATTTCATCCATAGATAGATGTTCAGACTGAGAGAACCATTTAGACCCTAGAAGATATGTTGAGGTCGGTGCTCTTGATTTCAAAGGTAGTTGGGATGATCAATTGCCATTGATAGTGTTCGCCTAAAACAATAGTTACCAAGCTATTATCAGGATGGGACCATTTGAGGCCTTGTTTGGTAGAAGATGCAGATCACCCATAGGTTGGTTTGAAGTGGGTGAAGCTCTCATAATTGGGCCTAATGTAGTGTTTGAAGCTATAGAGAAAGTTAATTTGATTAAAGAGAGGTTAAAGACAGCTCAGAGTCATCAAAAGTCATATGCCAATGTGAGGAGAAGAGTTCTTGAGTTTGATTTAGGTGATTTGGTTAACCTGAAGATTTCACCCATGAAAAGGATGAAGAGGTTTGGTAAAAAGGGAAATCTTAGTCCCCATTATGTTGGCTCGTATAGATCTTGAGCCGTGTTGGTAATGTGGCCAATGAGGTTGATTTACCCGCAGAGTTGTCGGTTGTTCATCCGATTTTTCATGTATCCATGCTTAAGAAGCATATTGGTGATTCTGTTGAAGTAGATCCTTCAGAGAGTGCCGATATTCAGAACAGTGTTTCCTTCGATGAGATTTTTGTTAAGATTCTAGATTTCCAGATCAGTAGACTAAGGAACAATGATGTTCCTTTGGTCAATGTTTTGTGGCAGAACCAGTCTGTTGAGGGTGCTACTTAGGAGGCAGAAGCAGACATGTGAGCCAAGTACCTGTACCTCTTTTCCACTAATTCAGATCGATCTGAAGGTATTATTCTTCCTTAATCCAGCACTTCTAATCTAAAGTTCAGCTATGTAACTATTCTTACATGAGGTCTTGCAATTTCTGAGGTATTCAAGAGTTTAGAGAGATGTTGAGTTGTTTAGTAAATTTTCTTCAGCTATGTGGACTCTATTTTTCTAGTGTTCCTAGTCTAACTAGCTACATTTGAGGAAGAATGTTTCCAAGGGGGAGATATTTTAAGACCCCACAAAATTCTCTCATAGAATGAACCTTAGGGCATGTCTAGTGAGTCATAATTTTGGCCCTAAAAGATAAAGAAGTGACTTCCTAATTGAGTATTATGTTAACCATATACAATTTCCCTAATTTCAAATTTTTATCACATAGGAAATTTGATAAGCTTTCCATCGATATAAGATTCGCCTAAATCCAATACCTAGAAAAGAAGTTACGGCTAATTTAAGTCCTAGTCATAAAACAGCATGTTTGCCGTATACTGAATAGTGTATATTTGTCAATTGTCAAATACAAATGGAACTCCACGATAGTGGCGCATTGCGGAGGACCCCAATTTCTCAATAGTCAATTCCCAGTGGCCTAGCACAACTATGGCGTGTCACGCTGAAGTTCCAGGTCCCAACTAGTGGGACAATGCGATGGCTTCGTATCACAGTGACTACCAGATTCCTATTTGTCAATTTCGAGTGAGCCTCCACGATAGTGGTACATTGCGTGGCCCATAAAATTGTGTTCCCAAGTCAAGGGCTTCAAGAACCCTTATTCAAGAATATGAATAGAGTTCCAAAATCTAAAGTTCATCCAAATCTTCTAATTCAAGATATGTAGGGTTTTGAACAAGGGTAATCCTTCCACCCTTGTTTCCAAAGGCTTATTTAAACTACAATTCTCTGCAATTAATGAGATTTTACATGAAATTGAATTGGGGTTTTTCACCCCTTATTATTGATTACAATATTTTGATGCTTCCCAAGAATTGAGAATCTAATGGCATGATTTTTAAGTGTTTTCTCGAGAAATTGCAGTTGGTTCTATACCCTATGATTTGAATCCTTGAAAAGTTATTAGTTGAAATGTTTAAGATATTGAAGTATATGAGTATGTTGAGATTTTGAGATATATAGCTGAAATTTCCAGATTTCTACATGAGTTATGAATCTATATGCTATCTATTATGCTTTTGATGAGTTTTAACTTGAGATTGAATTATGGGTTATTATGCCCTACTTGACACTTGAGATTTTATGAACTATTTTCTATAAGCACCCATGACTTGAGTATACTAAGATTATTGAGAAATTTTTAGACCTAATGGTCGTTAAGCTTTGAAATTCATTTTCTTATATGAGATTTCTAATTTGATTATTGGGTTTGTCGTGAACCTTGAGATTAATTCTAAAAGTATATTTTTACCAGATGAGCACAGATAATCTAAAAGTAGTATTTAGCACCGAGAGGGTAAGTTACTATGGTTTCTTACCCTAAAACTACGTGCCACCGTAGGTTGGGCCTGAGGCTGAGTTTATGATAATCATTGGGCCTAAGGCCAAATTCATATTGGGCCTGAGGCTGAGTTTGTTTAGTGATCACTGGACCTAGGTTGTAATCCCTGGCAAGAGTATGATGCCTCTCCCCAATGTGAGGTCTCTTCCTTAGGAGGAAAAAATGTTGGACTCCATGTAGCTCACATGGTTTATGTCGGTTAAGAGAAACAAAATAAACTAAAGTATTTTTCCATTGACATAGAAAATTTTCCCTTAAAACTAAAGCTTGAAATAAGATATTTTCCTAACGTGAATGAAATGCCTTCGAGTATGTTCCAAAGTTATATGATTTTGAATTCCAAGTATTTGAGTTCAAAAGAGTTATGAGTTCTTGAGCATTGACGGAGTTTTACTCTCCATGAGATATATGCATGAACTTAAAGTATTGCTTAAAGTTTCCTTTAGCCTTGAGTAATGAGAATAATAGAAGAGTACAAAATTTCAAAGCTAAAAGTATAATGACTCACGAGATTGTGTTACATGTTCCGTTTTACATGATTCTTGAGCTTTGCATTTTATACTTATTAAAGCCATGTGAGTTATTACTTATTACATTCATGATTTTATTAAAGAGTATAGATGTAATTTTATATAAATACATGCACCCCCATATACTCAGTATATTCCTAAGTGTTGATCCACATATACGTCTATGTACTACATTGTCTTATAATGTAGGTTCAAGTGATTAGTCCTAACCTCGTCAGTGATTTCCAAGTACATCCATCTACTTTCCTATAAAGGTGAGTCCTCATGGTTTGAGGACCTATATTCAGACATTTCTATATTTTAAGAGATTATGTTGTTATTTCCAATTTATTTTGAGTCAGTTGTAGACCTGTCCTAATGGATCTCTAGTTCATAGATTAGTAAAGACTTTATCTGATTAGTTATCAGATTGTGGTTGTAATGAGGTTTCGATTATTGTGGTTGTTTGGACTAAGAATTTTCTCCGTAGTTCCTTTCATATGATATGACTATGCTAGATTTTGACTTATTTCATCTTGAAATGAGTGTTATTAGTAGAAACAGGCTCAAAGGGTTAGCTTGGGGCTACTTGTACCATGTGACATCCTGGGAGGTGATTTAGGGTCGTTACAAACTTGGTATCAGAGCCTAAGATTTTAAAGGAGTCCAATGGAGTCTGACAAGCCACGTTGAGTAGAGTCTTGATCATCAGTGTGTAGGGCGCCATATCTATGAGAAAGAGGCCAAAAGACATTTTAGAAAAACTTATTTCATTCTTTTGGATTATATTGTGCCTACAGTTGTCCCTCTCATATAATAATTTGTCCTCTTCTATTTCAAAAAATGCTTCTCTGAAGAGCGATGCCCGTAGGAACAATGATGAGCAATCCCTACCTGTTGATCCTTTGAATGAGATAGAGTCTTAGGCTGAGTTTTGGGCAGCCTTTTAGGAGTTAGTCCAAGCAGTCACCGCCAATGTTTGGGTGAATAATTAGGCCACAGTTGCTAATCAGCAGGGAGGAGATGTAGCTACGGCTAGAATCCATGATCTTATTTAGATGAATATACCAGAGTTTTATAGGTCCAAGGCAGGTGAGGACCCACAGTTGTATCTTAGGGAGGTGAAAAACATCATGCAGGTGATGCATGTTTTTGAGGAAAAAAGTGTTGAGTTGGCGTCTTCCATTTTGAATGACATAGCTTGTGACTGGGTTGTATCATGGAGGAAGGTTAAAGGTGAGGATGCTGCTCCTATAACTTGGCAGGTGTTCTAGGATGCCTTCTTGGACAAATTCTTTCCACTTGAGATAAGTGAAGCAAAGATTGACGAGTTTATAAACTAGAGGCAGTGCTCAATGTCTGTTAAGAAGTACAGCTTGAAGTT
The DNA here is from genome assembly GCF_002878395.1 of Capsicum annuum. Lineage (NCBI taxonomy): Eukaryota > Viridiplantae > Streptophyta > Magnoliopsida > Solanales > Solanaceae > Capsicum > Capsicum annuum. Next base: position 125,863,653 of record NC_061114.1, on the reverse strand, counting down.
CAACTAGTTCGCCAAGTATGCCCCTGATTTTATTTATGACACCCAAGCTAGTATGAGAAAGTTTGTGACCGGTGTTTCTGGGTTAGTACTGAAAGAGTGTAGGACTGTGATACTACATAGGGAAATTGATCTGGCTAGGTTGATGATGCATACCTAACTGATAGAGGTAGATAAGATTAGAGAGAGAGGCAGAGTGAGGGGTAACAAGAAGGCTAGATTCGAGCAGCATGAGTATAGCCAATATAGGTTCCATAAAGGGAACCACCCTCAGTTTTAGAGGCGTCCGTCTATGCCAGCGCCTTCATTAGCTAGTCCTCCCGTGCCTAGATGCAGGCAGGAGCAAGGGGCAAATCATTTATGTCTAGGTCACAGAATAGTGTTGGTAATAGGCCTCGTTATCTTTCTTAAGCTAAGTGTGGTAGGGATCATTCCGATGAGTTTTTCATAGATTTGAGGGGCTACTTTGGCTGTGGCATGTAAGGCCACAGACTTAGAAATTGTCCTCATGATAGACAGGGGAATAGAGATGCCCGACCTCAAGCGCAGGATGCTAGTGCACCAGCTCCTGTACGTCGTCCCGCCCTTATTCAAGGTGCTTTATCTAGCAATGCTGGCTGTCAGTTCCAGAATAGATTCTATGCCTTACCATCCCATCAGGAGCAAGAGGACTCTCCCAATGTTGTTACTGGTATGCTCCGTGTCTTTTGACTTTATTTTTATGTGTTGTAGGACCCAGGGTCAAGTCTCTCTTACGTGACCCCACTTATAGTTCTGAATTTCAAAATGAGTCACGAAAAGATTCCAGAGCCTTTCCTAGTGTAAACACCCATAGGGGCGTCAGTTATTGCAAAACAAATGTTAAAGATTATCCTATTACTGTTCTGCATAGAGTCATACTTGCTGATTTGATAGAGTTAGACATGGTGGATTTTGACCTTATTCTGGGTATAGATTAGCTTTATTCTTGTAAAGCATCTATAGACTGTTGTACTCGTCTGGTCAAGTTTCAGCTTCCTAATGAACTATCTTTGGAGTGTTCTGGGATTTTGGTATCTCTGAAGTGTCATTTTATCTCCTATCTCAAAGCCAGAAAGCTAATATCCAAGGGTTGCATCTATTACCTAGTTAGAGTCAAAGACACTAAGTCTGAGGTTCTAACTATTTAGTTAGTCGATATTGGTAATGAGTTTCCAAATGTTTTTTTGGAAGATCTCCAGGGGTACCTTCTTCCCGATACTTGACCTATTTCTATTCTGCCATACTGTATGGCACCTGCAAAGCTTTAGGATTTGAAAGAGCAACTCAAGGATCTTTTAGACAAAGGTTTTATTAGGCCCAGTATTTCTCCTTGGGGAGTGCCTGTCTAATTCTTGCAAAATAAAGATAGTTTTTTGCGTTTGTGCATTGACTATCATCAGCTTAAAAAGGTCACAGAATAAGTATCCTCTTCCGAGAATTGATGACTTATTTTATCAGTTGCAAGGTGCAAGTTATTTCCCTAAGATAGACCTTAGTTTTACTATCCTCAACTTAAAATGGGAGAATGTGATATTCCAAAGACAACCTTCCAAACCCACTATGGTCACTTTGAATTTCTAGTTATGTATTTTAGGCTAACCAATGCCCCAGCAGCTTTTATGGACCTTATGAATCGAGTGTTCAAGCAATATCTTGATATGTTTGTCATAGTGTTCATAAATGACTTCCTTGTGTACTCCCACAGTGAGTATGATCATACAAATCACCTTAGAATTATCTTGAAAACCCTCAGAGATCACCAGTTATTTTCCAAATTTGGTAAGTGTGAATTTTGGCTAAGGTCTGTAGCTTTTCTGGGTCATATCATTTCAACCGAAGGTATTAGAGTTGATCCCCAAAAGATAGAACCTGTGAAAAATTAGCCTAGAACTACTCCCCTTTTGACATTAGAAGTTTCTTGGGTCTGGCGAGCTACTACTATCATTTTGTTAAGGGTTTATCTTCTATTGCGTCTTCCATGACCCGGTTGACCCAAAAAAAAGTAAAGTCCCAATGGTTAGATTCCTATGAGAAGAGTTTTCAGGAGTTGAAAACTAAACTTACTTCAGCCTCTGTGTTGACTTTGCTTGATGGTACAGATGGTTTTGTGGTGTATTATGATGCCTCTAAATTTAGTTTGAGTTGTGTGCTGATGCAAAGAGGTAAGGTTATAGCTTATTTCTCTTGACTGTTAAAGCCACATGAGAAGAATTACCTAACCCATGATCTTTAGTTCAGCTGTTGTGATCTTTGCTTTGAAAATCTATAGACACTATCTTTATGGTGTTCATGTTGATGTGTTTACAGATCATGAAAGCCTGCAGTATGTGTTTACTTAGAGGGAGTTGAATCATAGGTATAAGAGGTAGTTGGAGTTGTTAAAAGGCTATGATACGAGTCTGTTATATCACTTGGTTAAGGCCAATGTAGTGGCGGATACCCTTAGCCAATTGTATATGGGTTGTGTTGCCCATATAGAGGAAGGTAAGAAATAGTTAGCTTGGGATGTGCATTATTTGGATAGATTGGGTGTTAGGTTGCTTGATTCAGCTGAGGGAAGTAATTTAGTGCAAAGTAGTTCTGAATCCTCTTTAGTTTTGGAAGTGAAGGAGAAACAAGATAGAGATGCTAGTTTGGTTAGACTGAAGGAGGCAGTTAAGGACTAAAAGGTAGAGGTTTTCTCCCAAGGGGGAGATGGCGTGTTAATATTGCAGGGTAGAATGTGTGTTCCATATGTTGATCATCTGAGGTAGAGGATTATGGCTAAAGTGCATGGCGCGCGGTATTCTATTCATCCTGGCACTACCAATATGTACCGTGACTTGTGGGAAATTTATTGGAGGAATGGCATGAAGAAGGATATATCTGAGTTTGAAGCAAAGTGTGCAACGTGCCAATAGGTTAAGGTAAAGCTCTAAAGATCTGGCGGTGTAATGCAAGAGTTTGGTATACCCACTTGGAAGTGGGTGGTGGTGAATATGGACTTCGTTATCGGGTTACCTCTTTCGCGTCATCATCATAATTTTGTTAGGGTTGTTGTGGATAGGCTGACTTAGTATGCACATTTCTTGCCTGTGCTCACATCTTATAGAGCTAGGATTATGCAAGATTGTATATCCGGGAGTTAATTAAGCTACATAGAGTTCCCTCGTCCGTCATTTCGGATAGGGGAACTCAATTTACTTCTCAGTTTTGGAGGGCATTTCAGTAGGGTCTTGGTGCCCAAGTTCTTTTGAATTCTGCATTTTATCTGCAGATAGATGGTCAGAATGAGAGAACCATTCAAACCTTAGAGGATATGTTGAAGGCGTATACTCTTGATTTCAAAGATAGTTGGGATGAGCAATTGCCATTGATAGAGTTCGCCTATAACAATAGTTACGATGCTAGCATCGGGATGGCACCATTTGAGGCCTTGTATAGTAGAAGATGTAGATCACCTATAGGTTGGTTTGAAGTGGGTGAAGTTGCCATGATTGGGCCTAAAGCTATGGAGAAAGTTAAGTTGATTAGAGAGAGGTCAAAGATAGCTTAGAGTCATCAAAAGTAATATACCAATGTGAGGAGTAAGGATCTTGAGTTTGAAGTAGGGATTTTATTGAAGATTTCACCCATGAAAGGGGTGAAGAGGTTTGGTAAAAGGGGAAAGCTTAGTCTCCGCTATGTTGGCCCGTAGAGAGTCTTGAGCCGTGTTGGTAAGGTGGTCTATGAGGTTGAGTTACCCACAGAGTTGTTAGCTGTTCATCTTATTTTTCATGTTTCCATGCTTAAAAAGCATATTCGTGATTCCGTTGTAGTAGATCCTTCAGAGAATATCGATATTCAGAACAGTCTTTCCTTCGATGAAATTCCTATTGAGATCCTAGATTTTCAGATCCATAAACTAAGGAACAAAGAAGTTCCTTTGGTTAAAGTTTTGTGGTAGAACTAGTCTACTGAGGGTGCTGCTTGGGAGGCAGAAGCAGACATGCGAGAAAAGTACCCGCACCTCTTTTCCGCAAGTTCAGATCAATCTGAAGGTATTATTCTTCTTTAATCCAGCCCTTCTAATCTAAATTTCAGCTATGTATCTATTCTTACATGAGTTCTTGTAATTTCTGAGGTATTCAAGTGTTTAGAGAGATGTTGAGCTATTTAGCAAAATTTTCTTCAGCTATTTGTACTCTATTTTTCCTGTGTTCCTAGTCTTACTAGAGACATTCGAGGATGAATGTTTCCAAGGGAGCAATATTGTAAGACCCCACAAAATTCTCTAGTAGAAAGAACCTTAGGGTGTTTTAAGTGAGGCATAATTCTGGCCTTGAAAGATTGAGAAGTGACTTCCTAAGTAAGTATCGTGTTAACCATATAGAATTTCCCTAATTTTGACTTTTTATCACATGGGAAATTTGATAAGCTTTTCGTCGATCTAAGATTCGCCCAAATCTAATACCCGAGTAAAAAGTTATGGATAATTTAAGTCCTAGTCATAAAACAACATAATTTTAGTGCTTGGTGTGTCGTAGAGAGGGTATATTTGACAATTGTCAAATTCCAGTGAAACTCCGCGATAGTGGCGCGAGAAGGAGGACCCAAATTTCTTAATAGGTAATTTCCAGTGGCCTAGCGTGATTGTGATGCGTTGCGCGGAAGTTCCAGGTCCCTACTAGTGGGACAACTTGATGGCTCTGTGTCGCGGTGACTACCAGATTCCCATTTGTCAATTTCTGGTGAGCCACTGCGATAGTGGCGCGTTGCTGTGGCCTATAAAATCAGGTTCCCAGTTCATTTTTTTCCAGTTTCGTACAGAAGTTAAAAAGGGCACTTTGAACTTTTTCCAAGCCTCTTAAACCGTGCAAACACCAAATCAAGGTCATTTACAAGCATTCTATAAAGTTTTTCTCAAGTTCACTCTCAACAAACCCTAAGTATCCTAAACCTCTTCCAAGAACCTCAAGAATTAACCATAGATTTTCTTAATTGAGTCAAGCTTCAAGAACCCTCATTCAAGAGTAGGAATAGAGTTCGAAAAGTGAGAGTTCATCCAATCCTTGTAATTCAAGGTATGCGGGGTTTTGAAAAAGGGTAATTCTTTCAACCTTGTGCCCAAAGGCTTATTTAAACTAAAATTCTCTGCAATTTATGAGATTTTACATAAAATTGAATTGGGAGTTTTTACCCATTATTATTGATTACAATATTTTGATGCTTCCTATGAATTGAGAGTCTAATGGCATGATTTTTACATGTTTTCTTGAGAAATTGAAGTTGGGTCTGTACCCCATAATTTTAATCCTTGAGAAAATAGTTGAAATGTTTGAGATATTGAAGTATATGAGTATCTTGAGATTTTGAGACAAATTGCTGAAATTTCCAGATTTCTACATGAGTTATGAATCTATATGCTATCTATTATGCTTTTGATGAGTTTTTACTTGATATTGAATTATGTGTTATTAATCCCTACTTGAAACTTGAGATTTTATGAACTATTGTGCTATAAGCACCTATGATTTGAATATTCTGAAATTATTGAGAAACGCTTTGACCTAATGGTCATTGAGCTTTGAAATCCACTTTCCTACTTGAGCTTTCAAATTTTACTACTGGGTTCGTGGTGAACCATGAGATTATTTCTAAAAGTGGATTTTTACGAGATGAGCGCAGATTTTCTAAAGAGAGTAGTATTTAGCACCAAGCGGGTAAGTTACTATAGTTTCTTACCCAAAAACTACGTCCCACCGTAGGTTGGACCTGAGGCCGAGTTTATGATTATCATTGGGCCTAAGGCTGAGTTGATATTTTGCCCGAGGCCGAGTTTGTTTTGTGATCACTAGACCTAGGTTATACTCTCTGGCAAGAGTATGACACCTCTCCCTAACCTGAGGTCTCTTCCTTAGGAGGATTAAATGTTCAACTCTATGTTGCTCGCATGGTTTATGTCGGTTAGGAGAAACTCCCTAAATTAAAGTATTTTTCCATTGAGATATAATATTTTCCCTTAAAACTAAAGCTTGAAATAAGATATTTTCCTAACGTGAATGAAATTCCTTCAAGTATGTTCCAAAGTTATATGATTTCAAATTCCAAGCATTTGAGTTCAAAACAATTATGAGTTCTTGAGCATTGAAGGAGTTTTACTCTCCATGAGACACATGCATGAGTTGAAAGTATAGTTTAAAGTTTCCTTTAGCCTTGAGTAATGAGAATAATAAAAGAATACAAAATTTCAAAGCTAAAAGTATAATGACTCACGAGATTGTGTTACACATTCCATTTTACATGATTCATGAGCTTTGCATTTTATTCTTATTCAATCCATGTGAGTCATTACTTATTACATGCATGATTTGATTAAAGAGTATTGATGTTGTTTTATATAAATGCATGCACCCCCACATACTCAGTACATTCGCAAGTGCTGATACACATATACATCTACATGCTACATTGTCTTATAATGTAGGTTCAGGTGCTCAGTTCCAACCTCATTAGTGATTTTCGATTACCTCTATCTACATTTCTACAGTGGTGAGTCCTCATGGTTCGAGGACCTATATTCAGACATTTCTATATTTAGAGAGACTATGTTATTATTTCTAGATCATTTTGAGTCAGTTGGGGACCTGTCCCAAGGGCTCTTTAGTTCAGGGATTAGTAGAGGCTTTATCAGACTAGTTATAAGATTATGGTTGTGTTGAGGTTTCCAGTATTGTGGTCATTTGAACTGAGGATTTTCTCCGTAGTTCCTTTCATATGAAATGACTATGCTAGTGTTTGAATTATTTCATCTTGAAATGAGTATTATTAGTAGAAACAGGCTCAAAGGGTTATCTTGGGGCTATTTGTAGCCTTAAGCACCGTGTGACATCCCGGGAGGCAATTTCAGGGTCTTTACTATATGTCATTATATGTATCTAATCTCGTGGGTGATTTTTTAGTAATAGATTGGGTTTTTAGACTATGTGTTATAACTGTTAGAGATGTTGATACTCATGCTGATCCTATTATATCGGACATGGTGGATTTTGATATAATTCTAGACATGGACTGGTTATCCCACTATCATATGGTCATGGATTATTTTGCCAAGACCTTACCTTAGCCTTGCCTGGCATACCCCAATTGTGTGGTAGGGAGCTTTTAGCCGTGAGCTGATAGGGATTATTTCTTATATATGCTCTATGAGGCTTATTTAGTGGGGCTGCGAGTCTTCTCTCACTTATATTCATGATGTTAGTATAGAGAGTCTATTGCTTAACTTTGTTTCTGTTATTGGTGGGTTTCCTAATGATTTCCCAATCAATCTAACTATCCTTTTTCCTGAGTGTATTATGGAGTTTGTTATTGATCTTGAGTAGGGAACTCGACTTATATCTATAGAAACTTATCGTATGGCTCCTGCCTAGCTTAAGGAGTAGAATTCTTAGCTTTAGGATATTCTTGGTAAGGGTTTCATAAGATAGAGTGTTTCTCCTTGGGGAGCTCCTGTGTTGTTTGGGAAGAAGAAGGATTGATCCATGCGTATGTATATTTATTGTAGGTAGCTTAATAATATGATGATGAAGAACTATTATCCTATGCCTCACATTGATGATTTTTTTTGACAAGCTTCAGGGAGCAGCAGTGTTCTCAAAGACTAATTTTAGGTTTGGTTACCTTGAGGATTCAGGCTAAGGATTTCCTAAAGACAATTTTTAGGACCTGTTATGGTCATTAGGAGTTCTTAGTGATGTCCTTTGGGTTGACTAATGCCCCAACCGTATTTATGGATCTGATGAACTGAGTGTTCAATCCTTATTTGGATTAATTCATTATTATTTTCACTGAAAAAATCCTTGTGTATTAGAAGAGTAGAGAGGATCATGTACAACATTTGAGTGTTGTGCTCTAGACATTAAAAGATCATATGTTTTTTGCCAAATTCTCTAAGTGTGAGTTTTGTCTTGAGTTGATGACATTCCTTAGGCATGTGATGTTTATGTAATGATCCTTCTTGTTATTTTCCATATTTCTGCTTATTTTTGTTTTAGAGCTTTTCTATAGCTACCCTAAGTCATTTATTACTTATTGGAACTGACAATTCAGTTACCGGGTAGTTCATTTGATTTTTAGAGCCATTTCCCTATTTTGAAGTCTTTTCTAGTTCCAAATGTCTATCGGGTAAAAATATCAGTGAAATGACCTTGAATGTAAATTTTGACTACTCCAGCAACTCCAAAATATTGATTTTAGGCTAGGTTGACTTTTGATTTGGGTACCCAGGCACCAAGGCTCATTTCAACATATTTTTCAAAAAGTTAAGAAAATTTCAAAACAACCTCAGATGGAAATTTCAACTGTGCCATTGAGTCTAAAATGTTGAATTTGGTGTGGTAGCATAGTTTGTTTGCACATACGAGGTTTCAAATGAATTTCAAATACTTGATCAAAGTCCATTCTAGACATAATCTGGTGCACCAATATCTGTTACAACTGCAATCGTGAGGGGTGAATCATGATATGATATTTATGATTTAAGTTATAAATTGCATAGGCCAAATGCGATTTATCCTCTATCAGACTGGTCACGGTTGTGATTGCTGCAAATTGTAATAGCGACTCCTTATGCATTCCCAATATGTTGCGATCGCGACAATCAGGTTGCCATAGTAATTCCTAAGGCCTGGTATCGATATAAATAGACCTTTTTTGCATAATTTTGCCCATTCTCTATCCATTCCAAGAGATCTAAAACCCAATATTATAAGATAACCTAAAATTAAAGCTTGTAAGTGATTGGGGTGCTTGTGTAACAGGTGTTTACGCGATTATCCTCAAATTTGAGGTAATATTTCACCCTTTTCATAGTGGATTTTCTCATTTCTTGTTCAAATTTCCCAAAGCCTTGGAGGCTTGATTTTAGCCTCAAATTAGCTTGGATTTTACCCTTTCTTGATGGTAATGATTCCTTGAGCATGTAGGAATGTTGGGTTGGATGTGGGACCCATATGGGATTTTGGTATGATTTATGGGACACAAGCACAATGGTGTAGTATAGATATCGTTATCTTGTATTGATAAGTAGAATACGATTTGGGTAGCTTGGCATCTTACGGAAGCTTCTCAAAAAGGAAAAATGGTGATTTAGCAAATCATTTGAGCTTTCTTCAACGTCCAAGTAAGATAGGTTTTACTCCTTGTTAGATTAAGCTAATTCATAGTATGTTTATGATATTGTGTTATATTTGGGATGTGTTTTAGGTGTTGGTGTTATAAATTGAAATACTTTGGATTAGTTGGATCATGTTGGCTACTTTGGATATTGTTTTGGACAAGATTAGCCTAGTTAACCATACCTTAGGAGAAGATGACCCTGTAGGCTTATGCTTAGGTTGGAAATGCCTTAGTTACTTGTAAGACCCCCCAAAATTCTCTCATAGTCTGAGCCTTATAGCATGTCAAGTGAAGCATAAATTCGGCCTTAAAAGGGTAAGAAGTGTCTTCCCAAGTGAAAATTATTTTAAACCGTATAGAATTTCCCTAATATCGAATAAGCTTAGGGAAAAGTGTCTTCCAATGTAGAGCATTGAATAAGCTTTCCATCGATACCAATTTCATCAAAATCTGACATCGAACGAGGTAGTTATTGCCGTTTTACTTAAAGATGTCGGAACGTCCAGGTGTGATAGCCAGGTTGATGGACCATCGAGCTTACGATGGACCATCACCCAGACTGTTATAACCAAGGTAGTGACTCTCTTTTCTGGCCCAAGTGTGACGGCCAGGATGACGTACCGTCGCTAGGACTGTCAAGCTGAGGTAGTGTGGATTCATCCTGGCCAACGTGCGATGGACGATCTAACGGACGATCAGATTTGCGATGGACCATCGCTAAGACCGTCGCATCTAGGTAGTGTATTATTTTTCTAGCTGATGTGCGGCACACGATACGACAGACATCAAAGTTGCAACGGATCGTCACTTCGACCGTCGTAGCCCACGTTCAATATTTTTAACTCGATTTTAGAAGAGCTTTTTGGTCTTTTTTCCCACTCTTTTTAGCCCCTATTTATATCCGACCAAGGCTCACAACTTCATTTCTTCTCTTCAGCATCAAAATCTAGGGTTTCTACAAAATAAAAACCCTGCTTTCTTCTTCAAGAAAAATCAAGAGAAATCAAGAAATCAAGAATATCTCTAAGAGCCTTCAAGAAAGAGTTTCCTAAGGTATGTAGATGTTGAAACTTGGGTCCTTTTCATCCAAGAAGCTCGAGAACACTTTTCAAATATTCAAATATCTTATGTTTATGGCTTTTGATGATTCATGTGTATTGAAATTGATGTTCATACTATTATTTAGTTTTGATTCATCTTTGTTTGCAAGGTTTTAAAGGTTTGACCCTAGTATGTGATATTCATGTGATGTTCATGATAAACCCTCTTTAAGTTGCTTGTTAAGTGATGTGTTCATATCAATTAAGTGAAGAAATTATTGAATAAGCAAAGCATCTCCCCATATGTTTAATAAAATGCTCATGTGGAGGAATTAGAGCCATTATAGCTTGTTGACTAGAAATCTCCAATTGTGTGCAAGCCCATGCATAACAAGTGTTTGTTGAAAAGCCTTAGTGAATGAATTGTGACATGAAAGCATGAAATTCCCCAATTATATGATCTTTTATACATTCTAAGACCTTAACACATGCTAAGTGTTTGATGCAAAATCTTGTTGAATGGAGTATGAGACGATAGCATGTCTCTCTATACTACCACATGTTTATGATTCCTAAATACTTGAAGAGATGCTGTAGTGATTGTGATGGTGAATGAATGTCCATGGCCTTGATAATTCAAGCATGGTTATGCTTTACTTTTATGTTATCGAGTCCTGAGGGTACTTATACCCAATAATTTAGCTGCATTCTAGAGCCAGTGTCAGTTTTCTCGATAATCTCCATCAAGCCATGATTCTCAGAACTCAGTGAGTTATAAAACTCTGTACTCTAAGACAGATACAGAACTTAAGAAATCTCAGTAATCTTAATAATCTTTGTAATCTCAATACCACTAATAATCTAGCCTCAGTTCTGTACTTAGCTTAGATCTAGTAGTATTTAATTGTTCAGTTCAGTCCTTAGTAGTATTCAAGTAATTTATCCCAAGCTCAGTATCGTTCAGTAAGATAACGAGATTCAGTAGTATTCTATCAGATATGAAACCAAGTGAATTCATATTAACTCAATAAGATCATTTGATAAACATGATTAGTATCAGATTCAACTCAATATAGTTCAGTTAAGAATCAATTCAGATTCTTTCAGTTTGGAGTAAGAGCTAGCACCGAGCGAGTGCAAGGATGGTGGCTTCCTGTTAGAGAGGTATAGTCATTAGAAGCAATCTCTGATCTCCAGTACTACATAGCAAGCACAGGATGCAGGAGGTACCCGTTAGAAAAGGCTTATCACCCACTAGATAGGATTGACTATTATACTTCCTTAGGCTTGACTTCCTGCGAGGGTCACCCGTTAGAGTGGCTTGACCAGAGAGGTCTTTACTCGTGGCATGGTATTGAAACCCTTCCAGCTGGGGTTATAAGTTGGACCCCACCAGTTCATATTCGGAGCATGTCGGTTAAGTGAGCACTCCCATAGTTATAGTTTTAGTATCAGTCTTCAGAAAAGAACTCATAAATCAGGATTGTCAGATACATTCATCTATCTCAGTGAGGAACTCAGATAGTTCAATTGATTCATTGGCCACCCACTAGATAGGAATGGTCCCACATAAAGTTATTGAGTAAACTCATTATCAAATCTAGAGATCATCCGCTAGATAGGATTGATCTCAGTCTCAGTAAGTTGACTAATCTCACTACCGGATCACGAGATTACCCGCTAAATAAGCTTGATCTTAGTCTCAGATTTAGTAGAGTAACCTCATCATCAGATCCCGAGATCACCCGCTAGATAGGCTTGACCTCAGCTTAGATTCAGTTGAGTAATCTCATTATTAGATCTAGAGAACACCCGCTAGATAGGCTTGATCTCAGTATTAGATTTAGTTGAGTATTCTTATTATCAGATTCAGAGATCTTCTGCTATATCGGTTTGATCTCAGATATAATATTTTCTTATCATTGCTAGTAGATTCCTGAACCATCCATTATAGAGGGATAATCTCTGATGCAGTCATTTGAGAGTAGAAATCTCAGCTTTTAGTCATTGATATGAGTAGATTCAGTTATTCAGTATCTTAGGCATTAGTAGTGAGTTCAGATGATAGTAAAGAAGTATTCTAGTTTTAGTACTTTGTGTTGCGATGTTTTCAGTTATGGTTTGTGCATTCATGCATATGTCCTCATTCAGTATTCTTATGATTATTTAGTTAAGTAATTGTTCATGCATGAGCCCTTGCATTTAGCCTTACCTCATCTTTATATTTGGTACATTCATGTACAGATGCATTTGTGCTATGGTGTTTTATTTGATACCATAGGTTCAGAGGCACGAGATCCAGAGTACCCTTAGCAGCTCAGTCCTAGTCAGTAGCAGTAGACATAGCAGTGAGTCCTCTTCAATCAAGGATGATCCTTATTTTTTATCGCATTAGACTTAGTTTACTTTTAGTAGATGGAGTTAGTTGGGGACATGTCCCATCAACTCCATAGCTCAAACATTTCAGAGGCTTTTCGGATAGATGTATCAGTATTCAGTTATCAATTTTGAGTACTTTTAGATGTTTTGAACCTCATGACCAGTTTTTGCATTTATTATCTATATTATGTAGTATTCAGGTACAGATATCAGTCGAGGGTTAGCTCGTGGTCCTTCGGGATCATGAGTATTTTGTGATATTTCGGTTCCAGAAAAATCTGGTTGTTACATTACTCAACCAATGAGGAGATTGCCTAAGTCACTTGAGTATAGGAAGAAACTTGAATTAGTTGCCATTACCTTTGGTGGTTTATCTTATTCTCTCTCTATTGAGAGTAATTTCTATCCTTGGGCTTGTTGTGGCTTGTTTGACATCTAATAGTGGATTTAGATACCTTAGCTTAGTCCGGGGTACACATTCCTTGGTAAATGATTTTGGAGATTTAAAAGTGGGCTCTTCGACCAACCTTAGGGCAAGACTTGTCATAGGAAGATGGATATTTTGATGAAATTTAGATGCTTTGGTACTTGTTGGTTATGATGGATGACATTGGAAGTAATGCTTAATGAGTATGGCATAAATGAGTTATTAATTAAGCTTATGTTATTGATGAGCTATTACATATACTATGATTGGTCTACCGAATATACTATTGAATAATCCCTTGCTTTTAATATTGACTAAGCCATAAATTATGCTATTGATTGAGTCAACGAATGAGCGATTAACTACACTAATGATTATGCTTATTGATATATTAGCCCTTATGCTATTGTTCATGCTAGAAGTTATGCTTAATGACTACATTAGTGAGTAAGTTACTTGTCATGATAGGAATAAACTATAGATTATGCCTCGGATTTGCTATTGATCATGTTATTGGTAAGCTATCGATAATAAAAATGATGAGTTAGCTACTATGTTAATGATAAACTACTTCTTAGTCTATTGATGAGTTATTAACTATGCTTGATGGTACACATTGACTATGTTAGTGATCATGTTTATTGACTGTATTGGAGAATATGTTATGGATTATGCTAAACAGTATGATTATTGATTATATTATCAATTATGCTATTGGTTATGCTTAAGATCATGATAATTTACTATATTGACAATTATGCTATTGATTATGCTAGAGCTTCTGATTTTGACTATGATTATTGATCATGTTAATATACTATGTTAATGGGTATGATATTTAAAACTCTAATGATTATGCTATTGGGCATGGCAATGATAATATGATTGCCAGTTTAAGTTCAGATATTACTTGTGTTGTGATATAGACAAATACTAGTTCAAGTCTGGATAATGATGATGACATCAATTATTTACACCCAGTAATAATCCGAAGGATAGTTATGATATTGACAATGGTATCGATTATTTACACTCAATAGAAATTCGAAGGATGACTCTAATATTGATGATGATATTATTGATATTGCATTAATGATATAGAGGATGATAACGATGATGATATCTACGAGGATATTGTTAAATCTATATACTGGTAACAGTCTGAATACACACACACACATACATATATATATTATACAATGATGTCATACTTATTAGGATATGATGATATCGAGGTGTGAGATTGACAATAGAGATTCTAGGTAAATATGAAAACAAGAAAATAGTTATAACATAGTATGATATGAATGGATTCTAGGGATATATTAATTAGTTGATAAATGCTGATGAGTTGATAAATGTAGATTAGTTAATAAATGTAGATTAGTTGATAAATGTTGGTTAGCCGGTCAATAATGACTAGTTTATAAATGATTAATCACCTCTATATAAGAATTAGTTTATACGTGATATTTAGTTGATAAATGATGATTTATTGATACATGAGATTTAGTTATTACATGATGGTTGGTTTATAAGTATTGATTAATTGGCAAAGGATCAATATGGACAATCATTGACTATAGTGTGGCATGACTTGGATAAATTCCAATTGTATTATAAGAGTTGATAAATAATGGTGGTGGGTTGTTGTATCTTGTTTGTACCTTTGCTTATGGGGGCTTGCGATGGGTTGTTTCCTTTTTCGCACTAATGGCATATGGGAGTCAATTTTGTAGTTATGATTTCATATATTGATATTTTATGTTATGTTATGTTATTATTCCATTTTATTTACTTATTTATGTATAGTAATGTTGGAGTTACTTCAGGTTCATCTATATCTTGACTTAGTTATGTTGTCTCACATTTTACCATTTTATATCATGAATTGGCTCAGTCGGCCAATGATGCCTACTGAGTACCCATGGTTTTTGTACTCATACTACGCTTTTGCACCTTTTTGGTGTAGATTCAAGTACTACTTTCTTCCGTTGATCGAGGATGTGTTGTGTTGATATTCGAAGATAGTGTGAGCTCTTAGAGTTGGAGCCACCTATATCCTTTTATTCTGTTTTGTTTAGTCTTTTTTTGAGATAAATGTTATTGATTATTCTAGATACTTGGACTGTATTATTATTACTAGATGCTCTTGTACTTGCTCTACCAGGTAGTGGGATGGTATCTATGTTGACTATCTTTATCAATTCAAATACTATGCTTATTTATAAGTTGTGTTGTAGATTTCAGCATCTTACATGGGTACCTTGGCTTGTATTTTAGTTTCTTTGAGGTCATTGGCACGGGACATTTAATCCTTATCAAACTTGATGGTTCGCCTTGATATTACAGACTCCAGGAGGATTAGTGTTGAGGAAAGTTCTTTGCATTTTGAGAAGATTCGATATCGTTAGTTTACGGATAGTAAGCTTTGCTTACTTCGTGATCAAGTGTTGATAGATGAGTCTGAGAGGATCACCATAGATTCTCAGGGAATTTTGAGGTTTGATATCCGCATTTGTTTTCCAAGGATTGATGACTTGATCTAATTGATTGTGAATGAGGCTCATAGCTCTAGATATTCTATTCATCCGGGAACAGCTAAGATCTATATAGATTTAAGACAACATTATTGGTGGAGTGTCATGAAGAGAGCTGCGGCGAATGTTGTTGCTTGTTGCCTATGTTGTCAGCAGATAAAGGTTGAGCATCAGTGACATTACCAGAACCAGGGCCTTGTCATAATAGGCATCCCAAGTCTATCAATGACATGACCCGACCGGGGGCCTTGTCGTAATGAGCATCCCAAGTCTAACCAGGACCGAGGACCACCCCCTGTTACCTAACCCAACCACCATTAGCATACCTTGAGCCGGCTCAATTCTTAACATATAACAAGATAGCATGACTGGACAAGGACTGACTTAGGGATAGGTTTATTCCTAGACCAGCCCTACCAAGTCTTCCAGTCCACCGAACCGTACCAACCAAACCACAAAGCCAAACCAATACCGAACCAAGAACCATAAACCAAGCCATAACCAAATGACTTCCAAAACATAATATTATTAATCCCAAAATGAAATGCGATGGAACAACAAACAATATCATCAACTAGTATCAACCCCAATACCAATACCAATGTTAAGGCTGATACCAATACCGATCCATAATCCAAAAAGAAATCAAAGTGTCTAAAAGTATCTATAACATGAAATGGAGCCTTTCGGAAAGATGGAAGCTCACAACTTCAATCCAACAGTTGTCCTTGAGTCAATCACTTAGTAGGAGGAGTAGAACGGTCGGTTCCTTCATAGCATGGATATACAGCCACCCCAAGATAGGTTATCGGGTGAGCACTAGCATTAACTTAGGATAAGGATTAAATAATGCCATTTATAAAATCAACTAAACCATCCATATGAACACAAACCATACATACATATATATATATATATATCCATGGAGGGAAAGGGAACCAGGTTTAGTATGCCATTAAAACCTTTACATAGGTTGGGTAGCTTTGTCGTCCTAAACCACCCATGAGCTATATGGGTTCAGCTCCCCCTTTTGAAAGGGCCCCATTGCGTGAAGCCACACGACCAAGGAAAAAAACCTTGAATGATTAGTACATACCCCAAATATAGAGTATGACATTATGCACACGGTGACTTATACTAACCCTCACATCAACAAATATGAGTTTCCAATTTTGGTCCACCTCGGGACCTCCACCACCCACGGCTTTGCTACACACCATGCCATTATTGTCTAACTAAAACCATTACCAAGCAACCAACGAATCCATTATCCATTTATTAACTAAGGCGATTAGTAGTGGAATCGTCATATGACTATATTTGCAAGTTTTATCCATAGCCAACCATATATAGGTTTAAGGGATTCTATGTACCCTTAATGATTTTTAATTAACCAAAACCATGGACACCAAAGCCTTTCCAGTCCATTTAAAACCATTTAAACCATTCATATCATTTAGGGTTGCATTACCAAGTATAAACCATGAATAGGTTCCATTGAAAAAACCAATATTATAGTGGATACATTGTTAAAGGCATTTTATCAAACACATTGGGGGCATATTATTTCAAAAACCAAAGTCCATTACCAAAGAACCATTCCCATGATATCAATTATACAAAACCATCATTAATGCATTTAAAATCATAATTAAAACATGGGAAATCCATAACCAAGCATTTACAACAAAAAAACCCCAAATCATAGTTGAAAATTCAAAAGCATACAACATTCAAATCATGAAAACATTGTATAAACCATGCCTTTAGTTGGAACTAACAGTGAGAGAAGAGAACATTCCTTAATTAACAAAGTACATGGAGAGAAACCACCAATGAGATCCCCAATTTAGTCCTCTAGTTGAAACCCTAGCACCTTAGCCCAAAAGCTTTTGAGAGAATTTTAGAGTGTTTTGGAAGAGTTTCTAAGTGTTAATGAATAGAATAATAGGGAAAATAGCCTCCTAAGTAAGTTAGAAGTCCTGGGGCCTTATTAGGATAAGTAGGGAAATGTCCAGATTACCCCCACTTAAGTTGCAACAAATCCCGTCCTAGGGATATGTCTAACCCTTATGAGTCGTATCCTCCCTGTATGAGGGATACCCACCACTCATACCTAAGACTTTCCCCCATGGACCCAACACTGTCAAAGGTACGGCAAATCCTCAACCAAGTCGCATTCAAGAGTATGATTGCTACCCATAAATCATATCCCTAGCAGAATAGAATCCAGGAGGTTTGAACACTTACCACCATATAAGTCCTGCATACAACTCGTACCTTCACTTACGGCTCCTGGTGAGCCACACATACCCAAATCCAACTTAAGTTACCAAGTCTAAAGTTAAGTGAAGGAACCAAATAATCTATATCCAACCATATGACTCATACCCGTTCCAGTGACCAAAAGTCATCCTACCTACCCAACATTGGTCATCATACGACTGGACAATACCATTTGTACCCAACATGCGGCTCTTTCCCATGATTTGTATTGGGTCCAGAGACTAGAATTCCAAGAAATTTTCTAAGGTTCAAAACCTATGGTGTTTCAATCCAGGATCGGGGACCACCCTCATTACCCAACCAAGCCTGTAAATGTGCATACCCTAAGTCAGATGAATTCTGAATATATTACAAGATAGAGTTTATTATAATTCTAGACATTGGGATAGGTCTATAACCGTGACAAACAGAAAAAACTCCAAATATCCATTACCAACAAATAATCATAACCAAACCAATATAAAAACCAAGTTCCAGTCTATTACATAATATAAAAGGATGGAACAATCATAAATTCATTCCAACAGTATCAGCCCTAATACCAATGCCAATATGAATCCTGACACTGCTACCAACACCGCCCATTCCAACCTATAGTATTCACACAAAACCTTTAGCTAGAAGAAAAATCAATATATGATTGGGACATCCCCCAACCATAGCCAAAACTAATATCCATAAAATAACCAAAGTATGCAAAGATATTCATGATACGAAATAGAGCCTTTCTAAGTATGGAAGCTCACCACTTTAATCCAACAGCTGATCCTGAATCTGATCACTAAGAAAGAGGATTAGAATGATCAGGCCCTATATCATGTAGCGATACAACCACCCAAAGATAGGTTAGCCAGTAAACGCTAGCAAGTACTCAAGAAAATAATGCCAACCTTTAAAACCAAGTAGACCAACCATATCCATTCAAAACCATACATACATATATATAAAACCATGTTGGGAAGAGGAAATTGGGTGTAGCATGCATTTAAAATCATTAATTAGAGTCTATGTGGCTTAACTATCCTAGAACCACTCATGGGTGTATGGACCCAGTGTAACCCCCTAAACTAGTCCCGATTTATGTAGCCACACGAATTGAAGATACTGTAGGAGTAGGGGATTCCCAAGTACCCTTAGCTCTCTGTGATACATATATACAAGGTAACTTGGGGGATTCCCATGTACCCTATATTTTTATTATGACCCAATCCTTATGTCGGCAAACATAAGCTTCAAGTGTCCTTCCATTGGATTCATATTTTCATGGTTAGCTATCGCACCCTGCCATTATTGCCCAATTAATACCATCGCCACATAACCAAGACCACCATTCGATTTGTTATTAATCCAAGGCTATAAGTAGTGGTATCGTCATGCCGACTATACCTTGTCAGAAATGTTCTTAGTCAACCTTTTATGAATAAGGGATTCCCATGTACTCATAGATTAAATTATTGAGTTGACTTAGGGGAATCCTATGTACCCCACAAGTAGTTCATTATTAAGTTTGCTTGGAGGATTCCCTTGTACCCCACAAGGATGTTCAATTAAACCATAACTATGAATAGCAAGACCTTACTATTTAAATAGTATAAACTATTTGTACCATTTAGGATTCCATTACCAAGTCATTCCATGCAATAGTTCCATTAAAAATCCAACAATATAGTAAAAGCATTCTCATAGGCATTTTATCAAACATGTTGGGAGAATAGTGTTTCCAAAACCAAAATGAATTACTAATTTACCATTCATATGCAACCAATTGTCCAACCACCATTAAAGCATGTAAATCCATAATTAAAATATGGGAAAACCATAACCAAGCATTTATAACAAAACCCCTAACTTATAGTTGAAAACTCAAAACCATACAACAATTATGCCATGAAAACAATTCATAAATCATGCCTTTTGTTGGAACAAACAATGAGGGAGATGTATCTTTTCTTAGATTATGAAGATAATGGAGAGAAATCACCCATACAAACCCCAAATTGATCCACTAGATGAAACCTTAGCCTTTCTTTACCCAAGAGCCTTAAAGAGAATTTGATAGAGTTTCTAAGTGCTTAAGATTAGAATATTAGGGTAAATGATGTCTCCAAAGAGTTGTAAGTTATTAGGCCTTTAGAGGTTTAGTGGAGAAATATCTAGATTACCCCAACTTAAACTGTATAAAAATCTTGTAGGAGGGTACAACCACATCATACAAGTGGTACCCCAGCATACGAGTGGTAACTACAACTTGAACCCTAGGCCTCTCCTTAGTCCCTAACACTGTCCACCGTACAACCATCCAAACTACGTCATATCCAATCTTACGACCTGTACCCTTAACCCGTACCCACCACAGAATTAAAATTAAAGAAAATTTGGACACTGTCCACTATACGAGTCAATGGTATGAGCTGTACCCTATCTTACGGCTCGTGGTAAGCCACTTGTACTCTGATTTAAGTTAAGTTACCAAGTTTCAGATTAAGTGAATGAGAAACCAAACCATTTGAACCGTCACCTACCAAATGACTCGTACCTACCCAAGTCATTTCCATTCTAGAAACCAATCCAACCCACCAACCAACACTGGTTCGCATACGACCAGCCATACCAACTGTACCCTGTTTGATGACTAATACCCCCTAGTAGTATGATGGATAGAAACTAGAAATTCAGGACATTTCTAGGGTTCCAAAACCCAAGGTGTTATAGTCTCCCTCACTAGGATCATTCATCCCTAAATGGCAGACAAAGAAGTACAAAAACGAGTCATATGCATCATCAAACATTAATCCAACCTTTAATTGAGTTAGAAAATAAAAATATGATCAAGAACACATACCTACCGTATGAATATCCGGAGTAGAAAATAGATGTGGATATTTGGACTTTATGTCCTCTTTCGCTTCCCATGTAGCCTCTTCCATCTTGTTATTCCGCAATAGAAACTTAACCGAGGCCACATCCTTGGTCTATAACAAACGAACCTGCCAATCCAAGATCTCGATCGGGATCTCTTCATAAGAATGAGAATATGAGATACGTAATTCATCCAGATAAATGACCGAAGAAGGATCACAAATATATTTTCTCAACATAGAGACATGAAACACTACATGAACAGTGCTCAAACTAGAAGGCAACTCCAATTCATAAGCAACATTACAACCTCTCCGTAAAACCACATAAGGACCCACATATCAAAGACTGAGATTCCCTTTTTTCCCAAGCTGCATTACTCTCCTCAAGGAATTCATCTTTAGGAATACCCTATCCCCAACCTCCAACTCCAAGTCACTTTACCTTATATTTGCATAGGACTTTTGGCAACTCTGGGAAGCCTTAAGCCTATCCCAAATCACCTTTACCTTCTGCATATCCACCTCACCAAGCTTAAACCATCCAATAGGAGATCTACATCTCCTACCATACAATGGCTCAAAAGGGGCCATTTCAATGCTAGAATGATGGCTATTATTGTATGAAAAATCTACCGCTGGTAGATGGTCAACCAAATTGCCACCATATTCAATCACACTCTAAAGAAGTATATATTTAAATAGCTGAATAGTCTTTATTTCTTGCCCATCATCTATGGGTGAAAAGCAGTCTTAGACTAACCTTAGTACCCAACCCTTTTTGAAACGACTGCAAAAAAGTAAGATAAAACTATGTACCATAATCAGAGATAATTGAAACAGGCATCTCATACAGCTTCACAATCTTATGAAGATACAACCTCACATGATCCTTAGCCAAAAAGTTAGTCCTCATTGGCAAAAAGTGAGCCGACTTTATTATCCTATCAACGATGACCCAAATCGAATTAAATTAACAAAATCTATATTGATCACCTCCCATTCCCATTCTAGAAAATCTATTTCGTTATAGAACCCACAAGCCCTCATGTGCTCAACTTTCACTTGTTGACATACTAAACACTTGGCCACAAAATTAGCCACATCTTTCTTCATACCATTCCACCAATATATCTCCTTGATATCATGATATATTTTCATCGAACTGGGATGAATAGCGTAGCATAGTTCATGTACTTCAGCCAATACCCTTTCTTGCAACCCATCAACATTAGGAACACATAACCTTTTTTGATACCGCAAGGTGCCATCACAATTGATCTCGAATACCATTATCTTTTTCCCACCTATATCACCCTTAATTTTCATCAAGATAGGATCTAGCATTTGTTTCTCTTGATCTTTACACTAAGAGATGACTAAAATACTTCCTTCACCATCACACTACCATCCTCGGTGTCTAAAAAAAGAACTCTAAGATCCAAGCGATGAATATCTGTCACCAACTCCCTATTCTCCTTATCCAGATGAGCTAAACTCCTCATGGATAACCTTCTAAGAGAATTAACAATAATATTACCTTACTTGGATGATAGTGAAGACTAATGTCATAGTCCTTGAGAAGATCAAGCCATCTTCTCTACCTGAGGTTAATTCTTTCTGAGTGAACACATACTGAAGGCTCTTATGACAAGAAAAGATATCCATGTGCACTCTACACAAATAGTGCAGCTAGATTTTCAACGTAAATACTACTGCTAACAAATCCAAATCATGGGTAGGACAATTCTTCTCATGCACCTTCAACTGACTTAAGGAATAGGAAACCACCTTACTATGTTGCATCAAAACACAAACAAGTCCCACTCAGGATGCATCGTATTAAATAATAAAGCCCTTATTGCCTTCAGGCAAAGTCAAAACTGGAGCCAAAGTTAGCTTATACTTAGATTTCTCAAAACTACATTATCAAAAAGTCGATCATGATAACATTACCTTCTTCTGAGTCAAATCAGTCAATAGAAAAACTATCATCGAGAAACTTTCCATAAACCTACTATAATACCCAACCAAATCCAAGAAGCTCTAAATGTCGATTGGAGTCATGGGTCTAGACCACTTCTTAACCATCATTACCTTATTAGATCCATTATGATCCCCTCACTAGAAATAATATGACCCAAAAAAGTAATAGAATTTAACCACAACTCATATTTAGAGAATTTGGCATAAAACAGTTGCTCTTTCAAGGTCTGCAACACCACGCTGAGGTGATTAGCATGATCTACTTCACTCTTAGAATATACCAGGATTTCATTAATAAACACAATGACAAAAAGATGCAAAAACTAACAAAATACCCTATTCATCAAATCCATAAATGTTGTTGAGGATATGGTTAAATCAAATGACATAACCAGGAACTCAAAGTGCCCATACCCAGTATGAAAAGCTATCTAGAGATATCCACCTCCCTAATCTTTAGCTGATGATACCCAGATAAAAGATCCATGTAAGAAAAGAATTTTGCACCTTACAACTAATTAAACAAGTCATCTATACTTGGAATAGGATACTTGTTCTTAACCTTTACCTTATTCAACTACCGATAGTCAAAGCACATTCGAAGGGAACAATCTTTCTTACGCACAAAAATACCGGTGCACCTCAAGGAGAAACACTAGGATTGATGAAACGCTTATCCAAAAGATTCTTAAGTTTCTTCTTGAGTTCCCTTAACTCAGCCAAAGCCATTCTATATGGAGGAATAGATATTGGATGAGCGTCCAGAACAAAATCAATCACAAACTTAATCTTTCTATTCGGAGGAACACCAAGAAGATCATCTAGAAAGACATCAGGAAACTCATTCACCACCAGAACAGAATGCAAGGACGGACCTTCTGAGTTAGAATCCTTAACCCTGACTAAATGATAGAGACACCCTTTAAAGATTAACCTCTAAGCTCTAAGATCTGAAATAAACCACCCTTTAGGATCTAAGGAACCACCCTCCCACTGAATAACTAGTTCACTAGGGAACTTAAAGACAACCTTATGGGTTTGACAATATAAGGACGCATAGCATGAATATAATCAACCCAACCCCAGAATAACATCAAAATCCAACATATCTAATTTGAACAAATCCACCAAGGTATCCTTACTACCAACAGATACCACACATCCCCTATAAACTATTTTAGAAACCACAGAGTCACCTATCAAGCTAGAAATAGAAAAAGGATTTGAAATAACCTTAGGATAA
Source organism: Capsicum annuum (assembly GCF_002878395.1). Taxonomy (NCBI): domain Eukaryota; kingdom Viridiplantae; phylum Streptophyta; class Magnoliopsida; order Solanales; family Solanaceae; genus Capsicum; species Capsicum annuum. The sequence continues at coordinate 125,839,741 of NC_061114.1, read as the reverse complement.
AAACAAAATACACAAACACAAATAGGATTACATAAGAGAGAGTGGACCCCAAATCAAGTACAAATTGAATATGTCGACAAAAGAGTTGTAATGTACCAGTCATGATAGCAGGCGCTGCCTCAAATTCTTGCTGAGTAGTAAGAGAATACAACCTATTCCAATATATACTGATATTAAAAGTAGAAACAAATGCAGAAGCATCACTATTTGGTATAGAAGAAGAAGAAAAGGCAACTGAGACTCTATGCACTCCCATAGTTACTATACCAATCAGACAATTTCTAAGCATATGGCTTGGCTGGCCATATTTGAAACATTTATCCCACCCCTTGTCAAATAATCCTTGATGTAACCAACCATAGAACCAAATAGGATGGCATGATAAGGCCAACAAATCCCTACTTGCTTGATATTTTGGGAATCTTATGCCCAAAATTATCGCCACCCTATTGACGCCTATCATCCGACTACTTTGGTTAAGGAGCACTAGCTGTGGACACGTAATCAGAACTCCCCACTTATTATTTGGCCATTTACCACTATCTCGACCACTTTGTTGTTGAACACTACCTTGATTCAAAAACCTAAACCTCTTACATTATTGTTTACCTATCTTATCCTGCTTTCTCTTTTCTTTTTCCACTGGTTGTATATAAACTACCAACCAAGAAATATCTATGTCCTTGATCAGCAATGCAGTCTTACTTGTATGGATCAAATCCTGAGATAGTCTTGAAATTTCAAGGCATAGTCCTTGACCAAAATCTTTCCCTATTTCAGATTAACAAATTCCTCTGCCTTCTCTTCCTTCAATTCCTGAGGAAAGATGTCACGACCTAGATTAATGGATTTTGTGGGAACCTACGTTATTCTAAGTAGCTAGGAGAACCCTTACTACCCAATTAAATGTTTTTAAGAAAATACAAAGTAAATTAAATACTAATAAATAAACTTTTTACAAATACTTCTTACAAATGTCCTTTACTGCCCTAAGACTTGGCCAGACATGTAAAATAACTACCTATTACAACATAGACTGATAATGAAATAAATAAGACAAAGACTCTAACATCTGCCAGGAAGACAGTACAGATGTTAGTGCTGAAAATCATCATCCATATAGTAACTACAACTAACATGCATCCAGTCTACACTCCAAGAAAAAATGTAGAAGAGTAGGGTCAGTACAACCACACTTACTTGTAGGTATCATCGGTCGACCGTGTTAGTTCATATAATCATAAAATAGAATTAAGAAAAATAAATCAAGACATCTTTAATGGAATATAATTCAACTAAGGTTGTAATAATATCATTACTTTACCTATATAAGTTACAACATCCAACTACTCTTCCAACTCCATCAATATTATATTCGATACTAATATACTCTAGCCTCATTAGTTCACACCATCAATCATAATTCAATGCTAATATATCACAATTCTTCTTTATTCACCTTATCTTATATCACTATTCCTCTTTATTCACCTTATCTTTTTCATTACACATATTCACAGGAACAAACCCGTAATCATACATAACCCATACTAAACCTTCAGGCTAACAACCAAATACTCTATTATAATATTAAAGAATGATAACAAGTTATTCTAGTAAGCTATGATTAAAACATGTATAAATAAAGGAAGTCAATCAACATATAAGTAAGTTCAACATTTCGCCTTTTAAAATACATATCACACAATCAAATACCCAATGAATCAACAATACAACAATAACAAATCAATAGTGCCCACAAACAAGCCAAAAAACCATCAAGAGTATCAACCATACTATAAACATCCACAAAGTCACAAATATGTACACACATGCTATGGGAATTATTTTTGCCCAAATAGTCATGACCTGCAGGGAACAATCTATGTTTATGTACCATACCGGCGTGCAACCAGAGCTATCATATATATATCCGTACTAGCATGATACCCGATCCAATATATACATATCCATCCCGGTGTGGTACCCGATCCAACATGTACATATCCACACCGGCGGGGTACCCGATCTAACATATACATATTCGTACCAGTGTGGTACCCGATCCAACACATACATATCCATATTGGTGTGGTACCCAATCCAACATATACACATCCGTACTGGCATAGTACCTAATCCAACATATATACATTCATACCTGCGTTATATCTGATCCAACATATACACATCTATACCGGCATAGTACTCGATCCAATATATACACATCCATACCTACATGGGCACAATTCAATAAACCATCATTATCACCAATTTAGCCTCTCATGGGCATCAAATAGATATAGTATTTTTTATCAATATCAAAATAAAAATATCATAACATAAATCACTATTTAATTCTCATGCATACAAGTCACTATTGGATCCTTAATTACTCATTAATTATTAAAAATATCATTATCTTCTCAAATACCGCAATTTGGGTTCTAACATCACACTCTATAACTAGCACATTCACGCATATGATTATCCTATACCTATTTCCACATAATACAATCATCACACTAATTCAAGTCATCTATCCCTTAGATATTACTATTATAACGCCCTGAGTTTGTACCCCGAATGCTACACGATGCTTATAATCTCAAGGGACTATAAGCTAACCTATGACTGGTACCTGCTGCAATAAATGAACAATAACACTGAATAATATTCGGAATTAGGCAAAAGTCTTCCATAAATTTCAATCTGTAAATAATACTGAATACAGTATTAAATACCAAACTAAAAGACAACTGAATTTGAATAATTGTCTAAAATACTCTAGTCTAGGAAGCATCTAACTATCTAAACTATGGAGTTGATGGGACAAGTCCACAACTAACTCCGTCTACTAACATAAACTTAAATACTGTAAAAAGAAATCATGTCCTCAAACTATAAAGACTCACCACTATGTTGAATGCTGAAAGTCTAGTCTACTGAGGGTGCTCTGAAGCTCGTGCGTCAAAACCTATAATATAAAACATCATAGTACAAAAAGCATGTGTCAGTACTTTGAACATACTGGTATGATTGGTGAGGTAGGATAAAATACATGGGTTCATATGCATGCACAATAATAACTGAATAACATGAATAAGACTGAGTAAGAGTACATGCATGAATATATACGCTGTATCTGAGATTGTGATAACACCAAACATAGAATCTGAATACTGATCAACTGATTTGCTAGATAACTAATACTATAAAACTTATAAATGGGTGACTGTATCTGACAGTCCTAAATTCTAAGAACTGTACTGAGTTTTGTATTGAACTGAGTAACTATGTCTGATAGTCCTGAATCTGTAGAACTAGATTGAGTTTTATTCTAAGACTGAGACTAAAACTGAGATAGTGAGAGGTAATTATCTAACTGATATGCCCTTTCTCTAACTGATTTGGGTTCAAACCTGTAACCCCAGTTGTAATAGTATCAATATCGTGCCATGGGTAAGGACAAACTATGAGTTAACCCTCTCTGACAAGAAGCTCTTCCGTCAACCCTCGCTGGCTGGATAACTCGGATAAGAAATATCAACCCTCATAATATCTGGCTTGAAGATACCTCAACTTATGTTGTCTATATAGTTCTATAATACAGGGATTGCCACTAAGGGTCAAACCTTCTACTGATAGGAATGCCCCTATCCCTGGGTTAACTCGATGCTGAATACTACTTCTGACTGAATAGACACCAAATTAATTTCTAGTATCTACAAGGCTGGACTAAATGGTTACTGAGATTACTATTTAGCTGAGCTGAACTGAGTTCACTGAGTTCTGTGGACTGACGGAATACTACTAAATTTTATTAACCCATAGAATTTACTGAGGTCTGAACTAAATACTGAGTTAGACTAAAATATTACTAACTCTACTAAGTTTTCCTGAGTTTTGTAATTGACTCAGAGTACTATTGATTGTGACACGATAGATACTATTCTATAACTGACCATGGCTCTAGGTAATCAGCTTAATGGCTGGGTACAAGTACCCCCAGGACTCGATAGCATAATTTAAGAGACATGGCATAAACATATAAACTATAAACTTTATCATAATTTATTCATTGGGCATTTTAACAAACACTTGCATGATTTCATTCTCTTTATAGTTCACAAGAACAATTTATAATACACTTGGAAGGCAGAGAACATACGCATCACACTAATCAATATGTGAACAACAATTCAATCATCAAATTCACAATTGGAAGGCTTTTATATGATTTCACATGGTAAGACATATAAATCAATAAACTCCACATGAAACTTAGCATAACTCATGGATTTGGTACTCAAATAATCATTATAAACATAAATATTATCAATCCCATCATGGTATTCATGAAATTCATATACTTGAAGTTTAAAAATTGATTCTTGGACTCCAAGGGTGAAAGAGACCCTTGGATGAAAACTTCACATACCTTTATTGAAGAATTTTTGAAAGTTTATGGTTGAATCTTGAGTTCTTGATTTGAAATTTGAGCACCTAGGGTTTTGTTCTTGAGCTAATTGGAGAATAAATGAGTATATTTACTCTCCAAAGGGATTAGTTTTGTGTTTTGGGGGATGAAGAATATGGGGAAAAAACCCAAATACCCCTAAGAATGCGGTCTTTTAATGATTGGAAATTGGGTTGTAGACGCACAGGTCAATGTGACGTGTCGATGGCATCAATGTTATAGCCAGCACGTTGTACCATGTTTGAGTCGATTCACTGGAATTGGATGCTGGTAGCTGGGGAAAATATTAATCAACGCGATAGTCGACGCGGCATGCCAAGATTGCATTGATCCACTATTTTGGGATTCCAAATGAGCTTCATACGAAGTCTGAAAAATCAAAAACTTATCTGAGAACATTTATGGATATTCCTAATCATGAATTAACCTAAACATCAATATTTAATGGACGTAAAGGTCATGAAATAAGATTTCCAACCGTCATAGGCTAAAATGACACTAAGTCTGGGGCCCCTTGACAAACCTAAAGGACTGAATTATGCTTAGGATTTTTGTGGGGTCATACATTATCTCCCCATTAGTAACATTCGTCCTTAAATGAGACTACTAAGATTGAGAATATTGAGAGACTGACTTACTTACTAGACATAAACATTCGGAACATGACTATATAATTGATATTACTGGATAAATATTCTGAATCATCATAATGAACACGTATATCTATGCATAGATATAGCTAAACACAATTCATGAATGCATGACTGGGATTACTAATAAACTTAATCTATATACTGAACATGCATATCTGATGCACAGATACATGACTGAACTGGCTCATGAACATATAACGGAACATGCAATGGTAACTAATACTATGTTTGTAACTGAAATCTGAATATGAAACAAATAAAGCTTAAGGAAACTATTACCTTGAGCTGAGTCTAGATTAGCGAAGAATAGATGAGGATACTTGGTGTGTATGTCTGCTTCTGTTTCCCAAGTAGGTTCCTCAACAGACTGATTCAGCCAAAAAACTTTAACTAGAGGAACTTCTTAGTTCCTCAGTCTGTGAATCTGATAGTCAAAGATTTCGACTGGGATCTCTTCATAAGAGAGGTTGTTCTGAATATCTATGCCCTCAATAGGGACTACGACTGCTGGGTCACCTATGCATTTCTTTAGCAAGGAGACATGGAACACTGGATGAGCTGAAGGTAAATCTGAAGGTAACTCAAGCTCGTAAGTTACCTTTCTAAAATAGCTGAAAATTCAGTAAGGACCGATAAATCAGGGACTGGGCTTCCCCTTCTTGCCAAACCTCTTCACTCCCTTCATGGGAGAGACTTTCAAGAATATAAAATTACTGATCTCTAACTTGAGATCCTTTACTAAACATGTATGAAAGAGAACATAAGAACATAACTGAGCCTAAAATGGATACATGGACTGAGCATTTTAGGCCAAACTGAGCCCCTAAATACATGGATTATAGTTGATATTGTAATTTGAGGGTCAACCTATGAGTACCCACTATTCCCATTGAATTCATTACGTATGGAGAAGCTGGGAATTTTAGGATATGAAAACTCAGGGGTTACAGTGTATCTCCCCCTTAGGACATTATGTCCCTCGAAGAATGATGACTTGGCTGAGATACTGATAAAAAATTAGGATGATGCTCAAGGCACCCATAAACTGAGTCATGACTAAATATCTGGGATCTGAAACTGAGACATGATACATGAACTGAGCTGATCACGTAACTACCTGGTTGCTCCATCTTAGAATGGTTATATTCATGAGATTTCAAATAGTGCGACTAAATGAAAAGATGGAAAACTACACCACACGAATTTATCCGTCTGACTACTAAACTAAACTAATAGCTTTATGGACTAACTTGGAATGAAAACTCATGCTCAACTAGAGCATTTTCCAAGATACTTTTTCTATAAAGTTCTTAGTGACTTTAGGGAATAAAGAATCTATGCCTTGGCTGAATGAAGCGTTTGAATAAGAAGTCACATTCTAGCTAAATCTATGTAATATGTGTTGAGGCCTACGAAACCTCATCTAAGATAGAGTGATTAAGCCTCATGCACTGCAACTAAGATTTTCAAACTCAGACATATACCTTGGATACCCTTTGAACTATACTTTCCATCTTAGCACGGTGCTCCACCTGAGACTACTGAAGATATTTACATGGGCACTGAGCACGAATGCATGAATATACTATCTTATCTGATTTACTGAATGGCTGATAGTTGAATATTGGTCATACAAGATCTAACTATTCTTAGTCTAAATAACTGAGATGAAACTATAGAGTATTAAGCATATAAGGTAAGGACTGACTAAGTAACATGCGACAACTAATTATAAATTTGTGGAGGACTGTATTATTTGAAAGTGCAAGACCAAACATATAATATGGTTTCAAACTATTCTATAAACAGAGGTGCTGAAATACTGATATCTGAATAACTGATAACTGTACGCTATGGTCAATCAAACCTAAAACTAAACTAAGTTACTTATTTGATTACTATAATGGGTTTGGGACCATAACTAAGATCATAGCTGAGACTATAATTGAGACTTTAACTGGGACTCATAATAGAACTGAATACTAAGTTTTGATAACTGGATACTGGTAACTGATGTTTAGACTAATACTAAAGTACTGGATTCTGATGGCTAAGCAATTGATATTTGATAGCCAGGTTCTGTAGAACTACCTGAGTTTTTAACTAAATTCTGAGGCTAAATTCTAATTACTGAGTACTGAATACTATACTGGACTCGATACTTAACTAAGGCTTGAGGAATAGAATATCAACATCTTGGGTGGATCTACAAAAATATCTAGGCTAAGAATATATATGTCATGATCTGATTTTTAGCCGATTTATTAGGAGGGTAGCATAAGGCATGGGAACTGAGCATACTGTAATACATAACATGAGTACATGAGTCATGTGTTGCACGACATGGGTCTAGTGTTTCTGTATTCATAGAACATGTTTCATAACACTGAGTAAACTAGAACTCCTATACTGGGAAATATAAGCGTAGATCTGATATGAGCTACAATCATAGGGATAACATGTAAGATATGGATAGATATCATGATAAATAGTAGGCTTTAATAAATTGAAGTACGATTCTCAGATAATCTGTGTGATCATTTTAGCTTCTTAAACACATGGTTTATCAAGTCCATGAAAGCTACTGGGACATTGGTAAGACCAAAGGGCATGACTAAGAATTTGAAGTGATCATACCGAGTTCTGAAGGTTATCTTCGGGATGTCAAATTCCCTGACCCTAAAATGATGATAGCCTGATCTGAGGTCTACCTTGGAGAAATAGTTAGCACCCTGAAGTTGGTCAAACAAGTCATCAATTCTGGAAAGTGGATACTTGTTCCTGACCGTGACTTTATTTAGCTGACGGTAGTCTAAACATATTCTAAAAGAACCGTCTTTCTTATGCACAAATAAGACTGGTGCACCCCACGGGCACACACTAGGTCTGATGAATCCCTTATCTAAGAGATCCTTTAACTGTTCCTTCAATTCTCTAGGTTCTGCTGTAGTCATTCTGTATGGTTGGGTATCTGGGAGAAAATCTATTCTGAAATCAATTTCCTTTTTGGGAGAAACTTTGGGAAGATCTTCGCGAAATACATCTGGGAATTCATATTCTTCTGACATGTATTCAAGAGTAGGGTTATCTAAACTAGAGTCCTAGACTCAAACGAGATGGTAGACATATCCCTTATATATCATCTTTCTAGCCCAAAGATAAGAAACAAGCTAACCCCTAAATTCTGAAGTTCTACCCTTCCAGTCTAGGACGAGTTCATTCGAAAACTAAAACTGGACAATTTTGTTTCTGCAGACTATTGAGGCATAGCAGGAATGAAGCCAATCCATGTCTTGAATGATGTCAAAATCAGTCATCTCTAATCGACTAAATCTGCTGAAGTGAATTTCTGAGATATCATAACAGTACAGTTACCCACAGGGGTAAAAACTAAAAAGGGATCTGCTAAAATTTCTGGGACTAACTTTGAAATCAACTGCTATATATGGAGTAATAAAAGACAAAGAAGCTCCTGAATCTAGCAAAGCGTAATCATACAAATGGAAAACTTATAACTTACTAGTGATCCCATCAGAAGAACTTTCCTGATTATGTTGGGACTGAAGAGCATAGAGTTTATTTGGGTACTTCTCACTGGTGGCAGTGGAAGAGGCACCCTGCTGATTTGGGCGACCAAATTGAGCTGGAGGACGGTTATACTGACTCTGCGAACCGACCTGAGGACACTCTCTGACTCTGTGGCCTGGCTTACGACAACCAAAACACACATCACTGCCAGGTCTGCAGATACCCTGGTGGTTTCTTCCAAACTACTAGCAGAGAGAATTTGTTCGACCACTTTTTGGCCTAGACATTCTAGCACTCTTATTATTTCTCCCTTTTTTTCCTACGCCTCTTTTCCCCACGCTGCGAAGCATGAGCCATAAGCCTTTATAGGATAATGGCCACCTAGTTGTTTTGAGCAGCTACTGAATAAGCTAGGGCGGTAAAAGCTGCTCTAAATTTAGAGTAGGAGACATACTTATTTAGGGGATCTACCTGAACGGGTGGAGGGGCTGACTGATTTTCATTACTTCTCTCCTTAGCTTCTCCAGAAGCCATGTTCTAGAATCATAAGGAAGAGAGTAATTAGACTGAGATTTTAAATTGAGCATGTGCTCACTCGCACGACATGAATAATGAAAGAAGGGAAACTTCTCCTAAAACATCTCGTAGCCTCTTATCCATAGGTGTAGTGTGCAACATACCCATGCACAAGACTCTACTAGATGCGGCTTCTAGAATTTCTAGGACTTTATTGAACCTTAGGCTCTAATACCAAGTTTGTAACACCTCGATTCTGTACCCTAAAAGCTACACGATGCTCATAATTCCAAGGGACCACAAGCTAACCCATGACTGCTACCTGTTGTAATAACTAAAAAATAACACTGAATAATATGTGGAATTAGGAGAAAACATACCATAAGGTTCAATCCATAAATAATACTGAATAATACTAAATTTGGTATTAAATACCAAAACTAAAAGACAAAACTGAAATCTAAATAACTGTCTGAAATACTCTAGTCTGGGAAGCCTCTAACTGTCTGAACTATGTACTTGATTGGACAAGTCCCCAATTCACTCCATCCATTGATATAAACTGAAATACAATAAATAAAAATCATGTCCTCAAACTGTAAGGACTCACCACTATGCTAAATGCTGAAAGTCTGGTCTACTGAGGGTGCTCTTGAGCTCGTGCGTCGGAACCTATGATATAATACATCATAGTACAAAAATCATGTGTCAGTACATTAAATGTACTGGTATGCTCAGTGAGGTAGGCTGAAATGTATGAGTTCATATTCATGCACAATAACAACTGAATAACATGAGTATCACTGAGTAAGAGTACATGTAAGAATACATAGGCTGTAACTAAGATCGTGACAACACCAAACACTGAGTCTGAATACTGACCAACTGATTTACTGGATAACTGATACTGTAAAAATGATAACTGGGTGACTGTATCTGACATTCCTAAATTCTAGGAACTATACTATGTTCTGTACTAATCTGAGTGACTATGTCGGATAGTCCTGAATCTGTAGAACTGGACTGAGTTCTATTCTAAGACTTAGACTGAAACTACGACTGTGGGAGGTAATCATCTAACCGACATGCCCCTTCTCAAACTGATTTGGGGTCCAACCTATAACCCAGTTGGTAGGGTGTTAATACCATGCCACGGGTAAGGATAAAATATGAGTTAACCCTCTCTGACAGGAAGCTCTTCCGTCAACCCTCGCTGGCAGGATAACTCGAATAAAAAGTATCAACCCTCATAATGTCTTGCAGGAAGATACCTTACCTATGCTGGCTATATAGTTCTGTAACACAAGGAATGCCCCCATCCCTAGGTTAAGTCGGTGTTGAATCCTACTCCTAACTAAATAGACACTAAACTGATTTTTAGTCTATACTGGGCTGGACTAAATGGTTACTGAGATTATTGTTTAGCTGCGCTGAACTGAGTTCACTGAGTTCCATTGACTGATGGAATACTACTGAATTCTATTAACTGGTAGAGTTTATTGAGGTCTAAACTGAATACTGAGTTAGACTGAATTATTACTAACTCTACTGAGTTTTCCTTAGTTCTATAACTAACTGAGAGTACTACTGATCGTGACATGACTGGTACTTTTCTATGACTAACCATGGCTTTAGGTAATCAGCTAAATTATCGGGTACAAGTACCTCCAGGAATCTATAGTATAATTTAAGAGACATGGCACAAACATGAAACATTAAACTATAAACTTGATCACCATTTATTCGTTGGGGGTATTTTAACAAACACTTGTATGATTTCGTTCTCTTAATAGTTCACATGAACAATTTATAAAACACTTGGAAGGCATAGAACATGCGCAAAACACTAATCAATATATGAGCCCACCATTCAATCATCAAATTCACAATTGGAAGTATTTAACATGATTTCACATGGTAAGACATATAAATCAATAACTCCACATGAAACTTAGCATAACTCATGGATTTGATACTCAAATAATCACTATAAACATGAATTTTATCAAACCCATCATGGTATTCATGAAATTCATGTACTTAAAATTTAAAAATTGATACTCTAAGGGTGGAAGAGACCCTTGGATGAAAACTTCACATACCTTTATTGAAGAATTTTTGAAAGTTTATGGTTGAATCTTGAGTTCTTAATTTGAAATTTGAGCACCTAGGTTTTTGTTCTTGAGCTAATTGGAGAATGAAAGAGTACATTTGCTCTCCAAAGGGCTTAATTTCGTGTTTTGAGGGATGAAGGATATGGGTAAAATACCCAAATACCCCCAAAATATGGTCTTCTAATGATTGAAAATTGGATTGCCGACGCGCAAGTGGATGCGGCTTGTTGATGGAATTGACACGACAGCCAATGCATCGCGCCATGTTCGTGTCATTCATTGGAATTGGACGCTAGTAGATGGGGAAAATATTAATCAATGCGATAGTCGATGCAGTACGCCAAGATCACGTTGATCCACTGTTTTGGAATTCCAAATGATCTTCAGATGAAGTCCAAAAAGTCTGAAACTTGTTCGAAAACACCTACGGACATTCTTGATCATGAATCAACCTAAACATCATTATTTAATGGACGTAAAGGTCGCAAAATAAGATTGCCAACCTTTGTAGGCTAAAATGAAACTAAGTCTGAGTACTTAGCTAAAATATTCTAAGTCTGGGGCTCTTTGACAAGCCTACAAAGGTATTTCTCAAAAGAATTCCAACATTGAAGGACTTTCTAAGGATTGTAAGATGTTAAAGGATTAAAAGACGAAGAAAAAAATGAAATAAACTTACCTCAACGAAGGAATTTCACCTTAATCTTTGGGAAATCAGCTCTTAGGGTTGGGTAATGAAATTTGGGGTTTTTAGGCCTCAAAAACAGCTGAAATTGATTTAAATACAATCAGAATTTTCACTACAGCGAAATCCCGTTTCAGCCCGGATAGTGCTCAGTAAAATAGTCATAATTTTTTACTCTGTATTTGGATAGAGGAATGATTTGTTTTGTTGAAAAGAGGACTCAGAGATATTTGATTTGATAGCTAATAGGTTTAGTAACTCCTTATATTCTAAGAGATATGATTGCTTAAAGTTGGCCCTAATAGAAACCTACATCGAAACTGTATCAAAAAGAAAGTTTTATACTTAACTTTGCTATTAGGATATTGTATGACCTTAATTAATAGCTAAAGAAATTTCTAACTAAGTTATTGATATTAAAACTCATGAATAATTAAATCCATCAGCTTGAATCTATCTAGACACATCCGAAGGCTAAAATCTTTGTCAAAAAGTTTAAGGTGACACAATAAATAAAATATTGGCTAATTTGGACCCAAATTAATATTGATGAATGAATTTATTACTAATAATTTAATTACGGCAAAATGGATCGTTACAATCAGATACCAATTTACCATCCGTTCGTCCTCAAACAGGCATTCAGTGGAGAACAGCACGACGTTGAAATTAGAGATACATTACTTACAGAGTTGCTTATACTAGACCTTGTTCACTCTCTTGATATCCTTATCGATCAACCCACATTCTATACTCAATCATTCTAATAAAGATTTTCAAATTATGAAGATGTGGGGTCAAATATTTACACACGAATCACTTATTCTCCTTTCAATGGCCTAAGTCTGAACTTAAGCTTTAGGAAAGCACAATAAAGATGGCTAAAAGATTTATCTTGATAAAGAAAAACATTCAAAAGCACCTCTTTTTCGCTACCGAAGCTCCAGAGTCCTGAATTCAATTCTAAAAAGTGCTACGAGATGCTACATGAATTTACTATTCAAATTTCAACACTAAACAAGTCACATCTAATCTATCTAACACACAAACTCACTCTGAGATACCTGACTCAGTTTCTAGCCAAGACTATCTTATTGAGGATCTATATCTTGATTATATGCAAGTCACCACACCATTTACAAGTCACATAACTTAGACATCCGCATGAACTCAATCAAGACTATTAAATTTATTTTATAAATCTAGTTTCAACATCTCACAACCATTATCCCTTTAACCTCAAGATCACTCATCATTTTAAGCTCAATGTTTACTACTATATATAGGTGACAACACAACCTCTCACTTATTAAATAGACTTACAACTATTAGCCATAGAGATTCCATAGAATTATAGCCTACAACATATTCTCCTCTACAACATTGTTAATATCCATCTAATCATCCTATCTTAATCACTCAACAAGCATATCTACAAAGAATCCCCCAAGAAAGGATCAATAATGCCATTTAACAATTCACTTATTCTCCCATTCAGGATCATTCTTAATTATTTTATGAGTGTAACTAAGTCATATTATTTTCATTGCCACCATCATGGGAATTAATATCCTCTAAAAGCTTCATATATCAGCTAACTCTACAGGACATGTACATGCATAATTCAGCCATAAGGTCAATTGAATAATAATTTATCTTCTCAAGATTTTCCCTAATGCATAAATCCACAGCTATTAACTTATATCCAAACAATCACTGCTCAAATATTTTTCAACGACCAATACTTCATGGTCAAGCTAAACCACTCTTATATCGCAACCACCAATTTAAGATATATAAAGCCATTTCTTATTTCCACCTAATAATATCTTTATTACGGGCTGCACTTAACTCTTAATCACCTCAAGAGTGGTCCCCACACCATTAGCACATAAGCAAGGTAAAACAAAATAAACTGATTACAGATCATTAATAGTCCCATCACCAATACCACACTCCAGACAAGTTATTAATCAAATTTTATAGGTATCAACACCCTCTACTAGTTTTTGTCATTTTTATTTAAAACTCATTATTTTGTCAAACATTAAGAATTTGTTCACATAAGGACCTCAAATATATTGTCACTTGCTAGTTCTCACAAGGAACCTATTATAATTTTAATAATAGAAATGCACAAAAATTCTAAATATAGTCTCAATGATTGGACCACACAAGGATCCCCACATAATATCAAATAATTGAAGCACACAAGGATCCATCCACAACATTATTAACAAGAGCCTCTCATAATAGAAAACAGATATCACCTCAGTCTTTTATTCATGTCACTTTTTCACCATATTTTCTTGACATAATCTTCTCATATCGTCCTCTTAATTCTCATACCATCAAATTCATCAATATAATAGTACAAGAAAAAATAAGTAAGCACCATAGAAATGCTAGTTTCACAATAATAAGAAATCAAATAATCTCATCACAATTATCAATGAAAACAACTTAGTTAATTTTCATTACTTAAACTCAAACAAAAACAATTCACAACAATGGCAATAATCTAGCAACACAAGTTTAGCCAAATATCAAACACAAGAAATTAATAATTTCGCAACTTTCCCAAGTCATTACCAATTAACAATAAAGTTTAGACCTTATTAACAGATACCAATTGAAATCTCCTAGATTTTTATCCAAAATTACTAAGATACCAATTGGAATTAACTATATTCCAACTGAGCTCTATTAATATACCAATTAGAATTGTCTAGAAACCAATTGGATTCAATCTAATAGTCCAAGATTAGGATGGCGTGATGGAGAGAAAGAAAGGAAAATGACTTCTGCATGCCTCATAGCCTTCCGAAGATTGGGTATAGGGCCCTACACACCAATATCCAGGACTCTACTTGATATTGCTCTTGTATTTGTTGACCGGTGAACCTAAGACTCTGATACCAACTATCATGACCCAGATTAACAGATCATGTGGGCACCTAGGCTATTCTAAGTAGCTAGGAGAACCCTTACTACCCAACCAAAAGTTTTTAAGGAAATTCAAAGTAAATTAAATACTAATAAATAAACATCTTACAAATGTCCTTCACTATCCTAAGACTTTGCCAGACATGTACAAGGGCTACTTATTACAACATAGATTGACAATGAAATAAATAATGCAAAGACTTTAACATATTCCAGGATGAAAGTGCAGAAGTTAGTGCTAAATATCATCATCCATCTAGTAACTGAAACTAACCTACATCCAGACTATACTCCAAGAAGGAATGTAGAAGAGTAGGGTCAATAAAACCACATATACTGGTAGTCATCATCGGCCCACCGTGTTAGTTCATATAATCATAAAATAGAATTAAGGAAAATAAATCATGACATCTTAAATGGAATATAATTCAACTAAGGTTGTAATAATATTACTACTTTACCTATATAAGTTACAACATCCAACTACTCTTCCAACTCCATCAATATTATATTCACTACTAACATACTCTAGCCTCATTAGTTCACACCATCAACCATAATTCAACACTAATACATTATTATTACTCTTTATTCACCTTATCTTACATCACTATTCCTCTTTATTCACCTTATTTTTTTCATTACTCGTATTCATAGAAACAAACCTGTAATCATACACAACGCACACTAAACTCTCGGGCAAAGAACCGAATGCTCTATTATAATATTAAAGAATGATAACTAGCTTTTCTGGTAAGCTACAATTAAAACACTTATAAATGAAGCAAGTAAACTAACATATAAGTAAGTAAAAAGTTTCACCTTTTCAAATACATATCACACAATCAAATACCCAATGAATCAACAATACAACAATAAAAAATCACCAGTGCTCACAAACAAGCCACATAACCATTAAGAGTATGAACCATACTGTAAATATCCATAGACTCAACACAAATATTTACACACATGCTATGGGACTTATTTTTTCCCAAATAGTCATTACCTGCAGGGAACAATCTATGTTCATATACCATACCGGTGTGGTACCCGATCCAACATATACATATCTGTATCGGCGTGATACCTGATCCAATATATACACATCTGTACTGGCATGGTACCCAATCCAACATATATACATATGTACCTACATGGTACCCATTCCAATATAAACATATCCATAATGGTGCGGTACGTGATCCAACACATACATATTCATACCAATATGGTACCCAATCTAACATATACACATCCACACTAGCATGGTAGCCAATCCAACATATACACATCCATACCAGTGTGGTATCTGATCCAACATATATACATCTATACCGGCGTAGTACCAGATCTAATATATACACATCAGTACCATCATGGTACCCGATCCAACATATACACATCCGTACCAGCAAGGTACCCAATCCAATATAAACAAGTATTATCAATATCAAATTTGCACAACCTCACAGCATACAATACAATGTACCAAGTTTACAAGTACACTAAAATTCATAAGATAATTCCATCACGTAAATTTTTAATAATCTTTTATACACGTATTAACAGTCCAAATATCAATAATATCAAGCATGTCTGAATACAAATCAACAAGTATTCATATCATTATTTTAAGGATTTATCATTATCAAACAAGACACTCATAGGCACAATTCAGTAAACCATCTTTATCACCAATTTAGCCTCTCATGAGCATCAAATAGATATAGTATTTTTTATCAATATCAAAACAAGAGTATCATAACATAAATCACTATTTAATTCTTACTCAAACAAGTCACTAATGGAGCCTTTATTACTCTATAATTATTAAAAATATCATTATTTTCTCAAATACCGCAATTTAGGTTCTAACAACACTTATAACTAGCACATTCACGTGTATCATTATCCTCTACCTGTTTCCACATAATACAATCATCACACTGATTCAAGTCATTTATTACTTAGATATTACTAAGATCATGAATATTAGATCTTGGCATATTTCTTCTCTTCATATTATTACACAAGACATACAACTTAATACCATTACAACTCAACTAGGTTCATCATTAGAACAACTAAGAAACTATCATATTCATATATCACATTTACAACAATCTCCTTTCGGGCACATAACATATAATATCATAAATATCACATCATTAATCAATAATATAGTTTGGTGATTAAAGTTAAGTACTAGTGTCTTTATCCGCCTCAACTTCATGCCCGCAGGCCTAGACATGCTTTCTCCCTTCAATTCTAAATTATGAAAATATTAAATAACATGATCTTCTACTCATTAAAACTAGCTTACCTAGATGCCAAGCTTTTGAATGAAGCAGGCCGCAATAAGAATGTTATTTCTTTTCCTTCATGCTTTGAAATAATCAACCATCTAAAATTCAAGCAGTAATAAGAATAATTAAACAATTACTCTTTAAACAAATATCTTGGGGATTCAAAATCACTAGTTCTATCCTTAATTCAAGGTCTATATCATTCTCCAATGTTAGTTAGCCATTAATTAGCTCTTTCAAGCTTAACCCATCTCCATTAATGGGGTTTTTATACTAAATGTCTCATCTTTACAGAATTAAAGGTTCCTAACCATCAAAATTCATAATCTAGTTTATCAAATTCATGTTAGAAATCTTTAATTTATAGTATAGAATCAGATCTGGGACATATTAAAACTACCCATGGGTATTTCTCAAAAGGATTCCACCATTGAAGGTCTTTCTAAGGATTGTAAGATGTTAAAGGATTAAAAGACGAAGAAAATAATGAAACAAGCTTACCTCAACGAAGGAATTTCACCTTAAGCTTTGGGAAATCATATCTTTTGGTTGGGGAATGAAATTTGGGGTTTTTAGGACTCAAAAATGGTTGAAGTTGATTTAAATAAAATCAGAATTTTTGCTACAGCGAAATCTCAGTTCAGTCCAAACAGTGCTCAGCAAAATATCATAACTTTTTACTCCAAATTCGGATTAAGGAATGGTTTATTTCATTAGAAAGAGGACTCAGAGATATTTGATTTGATAGGTGATGGGTTTCATAACTCCTTATATTCTATGAGATATGATTTTTTATAGTTGGCCCTAATAGAAACCCATATCAAAACTTTATCGAAAAGAAAGTTTTACACTTATCTTTGTTTTTAGGATATTGTATGACCTTAATTAATAGCTAAAGAAATTTCAAACTAAGTTATTGATATTAGAACTCATGAATAATAAAATTCATCGGCTTGAGTCTATCTAGACACATCCAAAGGCTAAAATATTCATCGAATTGTTTAACGTGATACAATAAATAAAATATTGATTAATTTGGACCTAAATTAATAATTATGAATGAATTTACTATGAATAATTTAGTAACGGCGAAATGGTTCTTTACATAAGATGTGGTCAAGAAAATCATTGGAGAAAGTCTTCCATAGAGAAGACTCATCAACCTCACCCCTTGCCTGATCCCAGTCCTCGTACCATTGGTATGCCACATCCTTTAGCTGATAGGCAGTAAAATTCAGTCCTTCCATATTCGTGGCCTGCATGACCCTAAAGATCTTTTCCATCTTATCCAAAAAACCGTAAGGATCCTCCCCCACCTTAACACGAATAAAGTTTAGAGGACTTATTTTTATGAACTAGCCAACCCTTATGGCCTCAGATGATGCAATACCATTGCACCAAGCTCAGCCTGAGAGGCTACCAATTGAGCAATCATATGAATCGATTAATGAAACTCTACATTCATCATACTTGCCTGAGAAAGACTAGAAGGAACTGGTAGAAATCCATAAATATCAGTGACTGGACCCCTATATTGAGTATGTATCGCATGAGAAGAGTGTGTCCCATCAACATCATCCCTAGTTTGGAAAGAAGAGGTTCCTTGCATTTCAGATCATCGATGCATGATCTGAAAGGCGAACAAACAAGAATTATAGAATATCCCAAGCCTGAAACCCCAAGCCTTAAAATAGAACATGAAAAAGAGAATTATTTCCTAAATGCCTTATAGCCTCTCTCATATGAGTGCGGTGCGCTACACACCCTTAAAAACTCTACTTGACATGGCTTTGTAGACTCTCAATTGACCATGAAACTAAAGCTCTTATACCAACTTGAGATGACCCAAACCAGGGCCTTGTTAGAATGGGCATCCCAAGTCCATCAAGGATTGGGGACCACCCCTGTTACCCAACCTAACCTCCAAATATACATACCCTAAGTTAGATAAATTCAGAAAGTATCAAGAAATAGTGTTTATTACAATTCTAGACTCTGGGATAGGTCTATAACCGTGACAAACCTAAACAAGTCCAACCATACATTACCAATAAACAACCATAACCAAACAAATATAAAAACCAACTTTTAGTCCATAACATATCATAAAAGGATGGAACAATCATAAATTTAGGCCAACAGTATCAGCCCTAATACCAATGTCAATACTATGTCTAACACCACAACCAACATCGCTCATTCCAACCATAGTAGCCACACAAAACCTCTAACTAGTAGTAAAATTATATTCGATTAGGACATGCCCCCAACCATAGCCAAAAGTAATATCCATAAAATGAATAAAGTATGTAAAGACATCCATGATATGAAATAAAGCCTTCCAGAATATGGAAACTCACCACTTCAATCCAATAGCTAATCCTAAATTTGATCACTAAGTAGAAGTAGTAGAATGGTAGGTCCCTGTATAGTGTGGGGATACATCTGCCCAAAGATGGGTTAGCAGGTGAAAACTAGCCAGTACTTAGGATAAGTATAAAATAATGCCAACCTTTAAAACCAAGTAAACCAACCATATGCATTCACAAACATACATACATATATATATATATAGATATTTAATAATACTAGGAAGAAGAAACCAGGTTTAGTATGCATTTAAAACTATTAACTTGGGTATGTGTAGATTAACCATCCTAGAACCACCCATGAGCTATATGGGACCAGTGTAACCCTCTTAACGAGCCCTGATGTGTATAGCCGCATAAATTAGAGATACCAAAGGAATAAGGGATTCCCAAGTACCCTTTGCTCTCTATGATATATATATATATATAAGGTAACTTAGGGGATTTCCATGCTCCCCATATGGGCATCATGACCCAATTCTTATGTCAGCAAATATGAGTTTCCAGTGTTTGTCCATTGGACTCATACCTTCACGGTTAGCAATCAGACCCAGCCATTATTGCCCAGTTAAGACTATTGCCATATAACCAAAACCACCATTCCATTTGTTATTGATCTAAGGCTATAAGAAGTTGTATCTTTATACCGACTATAGCTTGTAAGCAATGTCCTTTTCCAACCTTTTATGAATAAGGGATTCCCATGTACCCTTAAATTATATAATTAAGTTGACTTGGGTGAATCCCATATACCCTACAAGTAGTTTATTATTAAGTTTTCTTGGGCAATTCTCTTGTACCCCACCAGGATATTCAATTAAACCATAACCATGACCACCATGACCTTACTATTTAAACATTCTAATCCATTTAAACCAATTAAACCATTTATACCATTATGGGTTCCATGACCAAGTTACACCAATTAATAGTTCCATTAAAAGTCTAACAATATAGTAAATTCATTGTCATAGGCATTTTATCAAACATGTTGGGAGAATAGTGTTTCCAAAACCAAAATCATTTACTAATTTACTATTCCCATGCAACCAATTGTCCAACCACCATTAAAGTATGTAAATCTATAATTAAAACATGGGAAAACTATAACCAAGCATTTATAATAAAACCCCCAACTTATATTTGAAAACCCAAAACCATACAACAATTATGCCACAAAAACAATTCATAAATCATGTCTTTTGTTGGAACAAACAATGAGGGAGATGTATATTTCCTTAGATTATGAAGATAATTGAGAGAAATCACCCATACAAACCCCAAATTGATCCACTAGATGAAACCTTAGCATTTCTTTACCCAAGAGCCTTAGAGAGAATTTGAGAGAGTTTCTAAGTGTTTAAGATTAGAATATTAGGGTAAATGATATCCCAAAAGAGTTGTAAGTTATAGGGCCTTTACAGGTTTAGTGGAGAAATATCTAGATTACCCTCACTTAAACTGTATAAAAATCCTTTAGTAGGGTACGACCACATCATACAAGTGGTACCCCAGCATACGAGTGGTACCCACCACTCGTACCCTAGGTCTCTCTCTGGTCCCCAATATTTTCCACCATAAAACCATCCAAGATAAGTTGTATCCAATATTATGACCTATACCCTTGACCCGTACCCACCATAAAAACAAAATTAAACAAAAACCATACCCAAGAATTTTTAACAAAACCCCTAACATATATTTGAAAACCCAAAACCATATAACAATTATGCCATAAAAATAATTCATAAAATATGCCTTTAGTTTGAACTAACAATGAGGGAGAAGTGGTTTTCCTTAAATTATGAAGATGATGGAGAGAAATCACCTATACAAGCCCTAAATTGATCCTCTAGATAAAACCCCAGCCTTCCTTTACCCAAGAGCCTTAGAGAGTATTTTTAAGAGTTTCTAAGTGTTTAAGATTAGAATATCAAGGAAAATGATGTCCCAAAAGAGTTATAAGTAGTGGGGCCTTAAGAGGTTAAGTGGGAAAAGGCAAGATTACCCTTACTTAAACTGTACAAAAATCTAATAGGAGGGTATGACCACCCCATAGGAGTTGTACCCCAGTATACAAATAGTACCCATCACTCGTACCCTAGTCTTCCTCTTGGACCCTAATACTGTATGACATACGACCATACAATCCAAGTTATAACTAATTATATGACTTGTACCCTTGACCCGTACCCATCACAGAATAGAAATCAAAGAGAATTTAGATATTGTCCACCATACGAGTCAATGGTATGAGTTGTACCCTATCTTATGGATCATAGTGAGCCACTCGTACTCAGATCCAAGTTAAGTTACCAAGTTTTAAATTAAATAGAGTTGAAACCAAACCATAGGAATTGTACCTACCAAAGTCATATCTAATCTAGAAACCAATCCAACCCACTAATCAACACTAGTTAGCATACTACCAGCCCATACAAACCATACCCCATCATACGACTAGTAGCCCATAGTCATATGATGTCCCAAAACTATAAATTTAGGAATTTTTTCAAGTTTCCAAAATCCAGGGTGTTACAATCAGTGACCAGGTTGATTGACTCAGAGGTTACCCCTTCCCAAATGGAAATATAAATAAATTACAATGGATTATTTCAGTGGTTATCTTTGTTTTACCATGGTTCTGATGGTATTTGGGTCACTATGGATCGATTGACCAAGTCAACACACTTTTTTTATATTCATATATCCTTTAGTGTTGAGAGGTTAGATCGTATCTATGTGTGTGAGATAGTTTTACATAGTATTCTATTTGCATGGAGTTCTCACATCTATTATTTCAGACTGGGGTTTTATGATCACTTCTAGCTTTAGGAGAGAGTTTTAAGAGAATTTGGGTACTTAGGTGGATCATAGTATAGCTTTTCATCTGCAGATCGATGGCCAGTCCGAACAGACTACTCAGTTGCTTAAGGATATGCTCCGATCTTATGTTATGGATTTTAGAGGCCAGTGGGATGAGCACTTATCCTTAACAAAGTTTTGTTATAACAACAGTCATCATTCAAGTATTGTGACAGCACCATTTGAGGCTTTGTATGATAGGAGATGTCGTCCTTCAATTTGATGGTTTAAGACTTTTGATATTTGTCCTTATGGTACTAACTTGCTTCAGAAGTCATTGGATAGAATCACAGTGATTTAGGATAGGTTGAGAGCAGCTTAGATTAGGTAGAATGCTAATATAGACTGTAGGCTTTGCACCTTGAGATGTAGAATTATTAATTGGATATTCCTTCTTGTATTATCCATGAAGGGTGTAAATATATTTGGAAGAAAGGTAAAGCTCAATCCTTGATATATTGGTCCTTTTGAGATTCTTTGCATAGTTGGTGAGGTGGCTTATAGGTTAGCTTTACCTTCAAATTTTGTTATTTTCCATACAATTTTCTATGTTTGGATGTTGTAACGATATATTCTTGATCCATCTGATATGCTTAAATAGGACTCAATCTATTTGGATGAGGATTTGACCTTTGTAGAAGAGTCTATCCTTATTTTTGCATGTGATTTCAGGTGATTGCGCATAGGGAGATTCCTATAGTTAAGGTTTAGTGGAAGGACCACCTAGTAGAGGAGGATACATGGGATCTCAAGAGTGAGATGTAGACCCAATATCTTCACCTATTTGAGAGTTCAGGTACATCCTAATCCTTAACTTTCACATATGAAAGTTTTAATACTAATGGATATTTTAATGACCCTTCAGGTCATTCTTAATATAGCCTTTTATTTTTTTTATTAGAGCTTCTCTATAGCTTGCCCAAGTTATTTATAACTTCCAATAACTAAAAGTTAGGTTACCATGCAATTCATTTGGTTTTAAGAGCCATTTCCCTATTTTAAAGTCTTCATTGGTTCAAAATAGGCACCGGGCAAAAATTTTAGTCAAACGATGTTGAATGCAAATTCTAACTACTGTAGCAGATCAATTTTAGGCTAGGTGGACTGTTGGTTTAGATCTTGAGGCATCCAGGCTTATTTTAACCTATTAGTTGAAAAGTTAAGAAAATGGATATTGGGTGTGGGACCATTTTTCATCAAAACAACCTCAAATGAAAATTTTGACTATGCCATTTTGTTTCAAACTATAATGAACCTTCATATTATTTTTCATATTTCCACATATTTATGTTGTTGGAGACTTTCCATAGCTACTTGAATTAATTTATAATTAGCTAGAACTGATAGCTCAGTTACCAAGCATTTCATTTGGTTTTAGATTTAATTTTTTGTTGGGAAGTTTTTGTTGGTTCCAAATGGACACCGAGCAAAAACATGAGTAAGACAATCTTGGATACAAATTCTAACTGTACCAATAGCTCTTAAGTATCGATTTAAGGCTAAGTAGACCTTTGGTGTAGGTCCTAATGCACTCGAGCTCATTTTGACCTATTGGTTTGAAAGTTGAAAAATCAAAAATTTGGGTATAGGGCTCACATGTTCTCAAAACGACCTTTGATGGAAAATCCAACTTCACTATCACATCTGAAATACCAAATTTAGTGGGGTTACATAGTTTATTTGCTTATATCAGATTCCAAATAAATCTTAAGGTGTCATTGGAAAACTAGGAAATTTCCCATTGGTGTTTAGGTGTGTTCGATCGCACAAAGGGCATCATGATTGCCCTATGGTGATCACCATGAAAGGTCCGCAATCGCTATTGCGCGATCACCATCCCTAGGTTGCGATAGCTATACCTGAAGGCATGGGATGGGTTTTTAATAGCCCTTTAGGCAACATTTTGGGAAACTTTCACTCATCCTAGAGACTAGAATCCATAAAATGGTTTTCTAACCGTAAAGTGAGTCTCGGGATCTTAACTAACATATATTTTCATGATTAACATCAGATTTGAGGTAAGAATCTTTATATTTCATGCTTGAATTATTAACCAAACCCTAGAATAGATTGGGGGCTTAATTTTAGCCCAAATAAGCTTAGTCATCACTTATTTCTTAAGGGTTATAATTCCTTCATGGTGTATGAACTTTGGGTTGACCTCGTCAATGTGTTTTCCATAAGTGGGACCCACTTGGTGTTTTTGGTGTCAGTTTTGGACCCAGAGCACAATGATGCAATATAGGTATCGATGTTCTTGTATTAATGTGTAGAATATATTATTGATATCTTGGTACCTTAAAGAAGTTGCTCAGAAGGGAAAAGCATATGCTTAGCAGATTATTGAGCATTCATTGGATTAAAGGTAGGCTAGGCTTATACCTTGTTATATTGAGCTATGTCATCATATAACAATGATATATTGTTATATTAGGATAGGTTTTAAGTGTTTTATTGATGAGATACAATACTTGGGTTAGTTGGACCATTCAGGCTATGTGAATCTTATAGTTGAAAGGTTTGACTTGCTTTTCTTTAATATTAGGTGGAACAGACTTCATTACTCATGTTTAGTATGACAATACCTTAGAATACTCGACATTAGGTGAAGTGCTCTATTTGGCCATACTTAGAGTAAGTTGGCCTTAGTTTCTTATTCTAGAGAAGGTTGTGTTAGTTCCATTGGACATAGTATAAGTGCCTGAGTGGAATAACTACCTTATGACTTATGATGACTTACTATACATCTAAGATTTTATTTAGATACCTTAGCGTATTTTGAGGTCGAAATTGACTTAGAGTGCATTCGGGAATTTATATGTGGGATTTTCAACCCACCTTAAGGCAAGACTTATGACTAGTTCTCTTGAACCCTTACACTTAGTAATTGACTAAAAAGTTTCCTTTTGAGGCAATATTGATGACTATTGGTACTTGTTGTTTATGAGGAATGGCATTGAAAATAATGCCCAAGTGACTATACCTTTTTATGTTTTATTGGCAAAAGCTTATGCCGAGCTATTAACTATGTTTTTGTGATTGACTATTATTTGGGACTAACAGGCATGCTATCGAATGGGACCTTTACTATAGTATGGGCTAATCCATAAATGGTGTTGTTGACCACATTATGAATAATCCAAGGATTATGTCATGGTTTAGCTATTTCTCATTCTAGTGATATATTATCTTTAGGCCATGATGGGCCAATGATTATGCTACTAATGGGTCATTATTTATGATATCTCTTAGGGTTATGCTCATGGTCTAAATAATTAGATAATAGATTATCTAATGATAAGCCTTTGATCATACTATTGTTTAATCTAGTATTTAGGATGTTAACTATGTTATTTGTCATGTTATGATCATGGTTCGTAATTAAGCTAATAATTATATTGGAAAATCTTCCTTATTGTCAATATTAAAAAATATAATGTTAATGGTGCTTCAAGGCACGCTTGTTGATTATATGTAGAGTTATTCTATATATTAAGTTTGGACTCATGATACCTCGTTATATGTCAAATTATGTTAATGGTTTTGCCCCTTATTATACATATCTACATACCTATCTCTCCCATTTGGGATAGAGGAAGATGTCGGTATTTAAGATAATAGTTCTGGGGAAAACCCAATGGTAGTTTATAATATTCATGATATATATATACATATGTCTATTGATAAAGTGACATTGAGGATGAATAATGGATTATGAAGGTATGATCTTCTTCGCTTCTCTTTTATGATATTTACCTTAGCCCTCATAGGGATTGCTCTTTACTTTAGCCCTCATGAGGCTTGTCTTTCATAAATGATATTAATTTATATGTTGCAATGATATATTAATGCCTGACAAGGCCTGAGGATACTGTGATGATATGTTGTTACCCCGCAAGGCCGAAGGATACTGTGATAATATATGGATACTCGATAAGGCCAAAAGATATTGTGATGATATGTTGATACCTAGTAAGGCTGTATGATATTATGATGATACATTGATACCCAATAATGCTAGAGGATATTGTGATGATATGTTGATACTTGGCAAGGCCTGAGGATATGTTGATGATATGATAATACCCAACAAAGCCAAAGGATAGGTTGATGATATAATGATACTCGGTGTAGCTAGAGGATATGTAGATTATATGGTGATATACCTAACAAGCCTGGAAGATGACTAATTGATGCGACTATGTGTACATCTACTAGTTCGAGTTCGGCGACCCCTATGTATGGAAATTATATATTTATTTATGCTCTTGTGTAGTTGGGTATAATGTTGAGATTAGAGACATCAGTTATAGTATTTTATTGATAATGGTATAAAGTGGTATAGTTGTTGATTTAAGGTTGACTGATGCTTAGTGGTGGATTCTGCAGTGGGAGATAATAGTGACTAGTAGATTAATGAACCTTAGTGATAGCAAGGACTAGTAGAATTAATGTCTATTAATAGTGATGATTAATTTATTATGGAGGTTAGTGATAATAGGTTTAGTAGTAGTGATGATTAGTTGTTGTTGATGACTAAGTCTACAATGTTGAATAGTTTTTCAATGAGGATTTATGGATTAATGATGTTAGTGATGGATGAATAGTGTAAAAATAGTGATTAGCGGTCATTTGATAAATGGTGACTAGTGGAACTATGATGGCTAGAAGTAAGTATCAGTTAATTGATGAATAACATATAGTGGTTAATCTTGGCTAGATGCTAAATATTGGCAGGTTAGTGAATCATGGTTAGTTGTTGACCCATGTGTAGTAATTATGTGATTAATAGTAGATAGATAATAATTAAGGTCTTACGATTCCAAGTAGGTAATTGGTTTAGTAACAAGCGTTGGCTAGCTAATAATGGATAAATAGGATATATTGATGTTATAGATGCGTGGATGATGGTATGGTCACAGTTATGAGTATATTGGTAAATGTTATTCGACAACGACTATTGATGATAGTTATGAATATTGGCAAATGGCCAAAGATGGAAATTGTTGAAAACTATTGAATAATAAGGAAGTTTGGATATATTATTGACTTAATACCTTTATATTTCTCGTGGATGTACTCTCTAGTGGTATGGGATGCCTTGATGAGTTCTTTACATTACACACCAGTTAGCGTATGGGCGCCAACTTTGTCCTTGTGAATATTTATGTTAATGTTATGATGTGTTATGATTTTGAAATATCTAACTCTTATGTCCAACAATATTGGCATGCGTTTATACCTTATTTTACATTGTTATTTTTATATTTGTTGTTTGTTATGTATAGTGATATTGGCATGTGTTGGTGTCTTATGTATACTATTATTCTGATATGATCAATTATTATATACAGTGATGATGGAGATGATTTATGTTCGATTCTGTATCTTGGCATAGTTCTGATTATATTGTACTTTATTATTCTTATGCCATGATTTAGTACTCATTGTTTTGGTACTCATGCTACACGTTTATACCCTTTTAGTGCAGATCTAAGTACTAGCTACTGCCATTGATCGTGGTTGGTATGGTGATTTATTTTTGGAGATAAGGTGAGCTCTTAGAGTTAAAGCCACCCAATTTTCTTCTCTCTCTTGTATTTAGTCTTTAGTATTTGAGGTAAATATATTAACTATTCTAGACTTAGAGTTGTATTGCTACTATTAGATGCTCTTGTACTAGCTCTACTATGTTTTGGGATTGGTATTTTATTTGATTATTTATTCTATTTAACCCCCCTCCTTATGTTTATAATTGATGTTCTTAAATTTATCCTATGTTGGGCCTTCCTTACCGAATTAACCTATTGCATTAGCTCTGGGTTATGGTATTGGCTTGCCTACTGATGGTAATTGGTAGGTACTATCATGACTCTTAAATGAGGTTATGACAAATTAGTATCAGAGCCTAGGTTTAATTGGTACTGTTAGTGCAAAAGCAAGTGTCTAGTAAGTCCTGTGGATTAGAACGTTGATGTCTATTTTCTATATTTGGAAGCCTATAGGGCATTCTTAGGAGTTCTTCACTTTTTGCTCCCATATCATGCTAAGAGTCTAAGTTGTTTTGTAGAATATTCCCTTGACTTTACACTTCTGCGAAAGGATAGGACACGTGCTACTATTATATGAGATGAGATTCCCAATATCGATCCTAGGGATCCCTCTCATATTCGTAGACATCCTCGTGGTGTATCCCCAGCTAAGGGACAGGATAGGCCCTCTTCCCCAGACTTTATTCCTACTGAGATTCTTCCATCACAGCCAGTGGTAGGCCAGGAACTAGACAAAGCTCCACTAGGGTTCATTTCTTTAATAATGCTCAAAGATATGGTAGATTAATTATTTGGTATTATTGGTGGTGTGTCATCTAATTGTGCATTGTTTATAGACCTAAGTGGTACAGAGGTAGGGGCACAGCTGATTGTTGTAGCTCCCAAAATTGATATTCCTCTTACATAGGTAGTTGCTCAGTCAGTAGCCACCCAGCCAGTGGTTGCCCAGCCTACTGTCTTCTAAGGAGTAGAATATATTGGGCAGATACCCGAGGTTAGCCCCTCTGAGAATTTCTGGTGCTCTTGTAGAGGACGCACATGAGTTCCTAACTGCTTGTGGGGATAGGCTTCATGGCTTGGACCTTATTGAGACTCATGGTATAGATTAACCATATTTCAATTGGACTTAACTTCTCTTTATTGGTGGAGAGGTTATAAGGAATCTAGACCGATTTGATTTTCTCCTTTTGTAATGGACTCAGTTCTCTAAGATGTTCTTAGAGAAGTATATTCCACAAAGCCTTAAATATTGATTGAGTGATCATTTCTCCAAATTGGAGTAGGGATCCATGATAGTTGTTGAGTATGAGAAGGTTCACAGCTTTGTTAGAAGGTTGAGGCTTTCTATTAACATGTCTACTTAGAGTTTGGTCGTTGTAGGTAAGTCTTTTGCTGGGGTATCAGATCATGCTAGACTGATGGAAGAGATTCACCATAAGTTTTGAGAGGGCCGTAACAAGAAGCCTAAGTTTTTGGGTAGATTCAGTGGGAGTCATCATAGTTCCCTACCCAGCGATGGTAGTTGTCAGAGTTGGTATCCTCTGAATACATCCTTTCAGCCTCAGAGTAAGTCGATTTGACCTGTTTTGGCACCTCTTTATATTACTAATAGAGGTTAGTCTAGTTCTAGAGATCTCCCTAGTAAGGCTAGTGGTCAGTCTTTGAAGGGTTTATTTTCTAGTTTTTCTAGATTAGTGGTCATTTAGAGTCAGCCAAATCTATTGGTTCTGATCCTGCTCATATTTCCTATTTTACTTGTATACTTCTTGGTCACTATTTATGGTATTTCCCTTGTTGTGGGTTAATGGTTGATTCAGTTTAGTGTGTTCCCCCTTTTCTAGTAGTTCATCCCTCAGTTAGAGAAGTTTTCATGGTCGTAGAGGCTATTCACAAGGAACTTGAGAAGGTTCTCGGGTAGGTAGGATATAAGATTAATCAGGTGCCAAGCCAGGTTGCGGGTGTGGTCAATTTTATACAGTACCTGCTAGACCTGATACTTAGACTTTAGAGTCTACAGTTACAGGTGTGATTTTGATGTGCCGCCAGTCGGCCATTGCTTTGTTTTAACAGGGATCTACTTATTCTTATATATCTTCTTATTATACACTACAGTTGGAGTTTTTTAGCGATTTATTATCTGTGCCATTATGCATATCAACTCCTATGGGTGATTTTTTAGTAGTGGATTGTGTATTCAAATTATGTGTTGTGACAATTATGGTGGGTTGAATTTGGTTCCTGGAATGGATATGACTTGATGGATACGAGTTGTATTGGTGGATACAGGTCAATTGGTTAGGGATTTTCCTTCACTTAATCTTAGACTTGGAAACTTAAGTTGGATTTGAGAACGAGTGGCTCACCATGAGCCACAACCTAGGGTATGGGTCATGTCATAGACTCATATGATGGACAATGTTCAAACCTCTTGTGATTCTATTTTTCCAGGGGTACAGGTCAAGGGTGCTATTCATAAACTTGGGTATGACTTGGTTTGGGTGAGTTGTACCTTGAATAGTATTGGGTCCAATAGGGAGGTCTTAGGTACGATTGGTGGGTACCACTCGTACAGGCGGGTATGATTCGTGTGGGATAGTCGTACCCTATGATGGGTTATTTATGTAGTTTAAGTGAGGGGAATCTGGACATTTTCCCACTTAACCTAATAAGACCCCTCAACTTTTAACTCACTTGGGAGGTTATTTTCCCTATTATTCTATTCATTATCACTTAGAAAACACTCTCTAATCTTCTCTAAAGTTCTTGGGCAAAAGAAGCTAGGGTTTCATCTAATGGATTAATTTGGGGCTTGTATTGGTAATTTCTCTCCATTATCTTCTCCATAAAGACATGTACTCATCCCTCATTGTTAGTTCCAACTAAAGACATGGTTTTATACAATGTTTTCATGGCATAGTTTATTGTATGCTTTTGGGGTTTTCAAATATGTGTTGGGGTTTTGGTTATAAATGCTTGGTTATGGTTTTCCTATGTTTTAATTATGCTTTTGCAAGTTTTAATGGTGGTTTCTAATAATTGGTTGCATGGGAGTGGTCACATGGTAATTGGTTTAGGTTTTGGAAATATTATGCCCCCAACGTGTTTAATAAAATGCCTATGATAATGCTTTTACTATATTATTGGATTTTTAATGGAAATATTGCATGGTTTGAACTTGGTAATAGAACTCTAAATGGTTTAAATGGTTTGGAATAGTTAAATGGTTTGGTTTGGTTTGATTGGTAATTATGAAGGTGGGAGTCCTATGTACAAACACCGAAAACTTATATTTGCTGACATAAGGGGTTAGTTATAGCGACCATATATAATACTCATAAGTTACACAGGAATCCTCTAAGTACATTGTACATATGTTCATGGAGAGCGAAGGATACTTGGGAATCCCCTACTTATGGTATCTTTGGTTCGTTAGACTACACACATCGAGGCCCGTTCAGTGGGTTACACTGGACCCATATAACTCGTGGTTGGTTTTAGGATGATTTTGCTACACTTACCCAGATTAATTGTTTAAAATGCATGCTAAACCTAGTTTCTTTTCCTGGTATGGTTTTATATATATCTATATATATATATGGTTTGTATGCATATGGTGGGTTTACTTGGTTTAACTGGATGGCATTATTTTAACCTTATCCTGAATTCATGCTAGCGTTCACTGATAAACCCAAATTATAACTCTCATTAGAAAGTGCAAGCGGTCGCTGTCAAATATATAGCCCAACTGGGTTGGGTGTCGAATCCCACAGGGAATATTGTGCTTACTAAGTATTGTGGTTGTTATTAGACTATTGATCAAGGGTTGTAGAATAAAGTGGGGGTTTTTATTTATCAACTGTATTCAAATGTTTGTCACAGAAAGTAATCCAGATGTCAATTGTATTGAAAATAGTAATTGAGTGAGAGAAGTCAAACTAGATTTATGGTTATGAAGATGCTTAAGCAGCTAGGGTTGTGAACTATTTTGGATTCCCAATGAACAATTCTAATTGCAAGAGTAATTGAATTCTATGGTTTACGCATTAGTTTCTCAACCTAAATGAGTAGCTTATCCCTTAATTAGTTCAAACTTAAGGAACGTATTATTTACTCAACTATATTCTCAAATGGGTTGATCCGGTTAAGGCATCTATGCTCTATCCAAAGGTTAAAGCCTTTAGATTTATGTAAAACCCTTTATTTTCCCAACAAACACTTTTCTATTCGAATAAGTGATGTTCTTGGGCTCATTTTTCAAGTTTACAACTAAGAAAAGCCATTAAAGTGAAGAAGGGTTTTGCAATATCAATTAATCATGGGAATCTACTAGATTCCCAACCCTCAGTCAGCTATTCACATCAAGGCTCCCATAAACCTAGAATGAATGTAGATCAACAATTCTAGAATGAATCTCCAAGAAAAACTATGTACAATATGTTTCTAGTATGGAAACTCTGATAAAAGATAAAATATATTTTATAAAACCTAAAACTGGGTATTGATATGTTCCCAGCCAAAAAGGATTTAAAATTTAAAATTATAAAAACCGCGTCCAAAGTGACGGACAAAGTGGCGGTCCGCCGAAACTCTGACGATCAACCATATTAGCCGTCGTTGATGATCCTTAAAAGTCAAGTTCTTCTTAGCACTGACGGAAAAAGTGGTGGTCCGTCACGAGATTGAAGGTTAACCATATGGGTCGTCAATTATGATCCTGGAGAGGCAGGTTCTGCTTAGCACTGACGGCCAAAGTGGTGATCCGTCGGAAGACTGACGTTCTACCATATGGGCCATTGGTTATGATCTTGGAGAGGTAGGTTCTGCTTAGCACTAACGGCCAAAGTGGTAGTCTGTTGCAAGACTAACGGTCCACCATATGAGCCATCACTGGATGTTTCAGGATGCAAGGTTTTAATTAGCGCTATGGCCAAAGTGGTGCTCCATCGCAAGACTGGTGGTGCACCACATGGGCCGTTGTTGAGTCTTCTAAAATCATGGATTCTGTTTGGGCCTGATAGTTAAGTTGGTATTCCATCGGAAGACTGGTGGTCCACCATTTTAACTGTCAGAAGTGTTTTTCTGCTAATTTTCTGAGTCTTTTCCTCCAGCTAGCTCCTTACCCTGAAATACTAAACCCCAGCATTAAATGCAACCTTGGTTTCTTGAAAACATGAAATTTTACCAAGAAAAAGATGCAAAATGTTCCATGAAAAGCCAGAACAACAACACCCTCAACTTAAGATAATTGCTTGTCCCTAAGCTACTCAGCACCAAATTGCAAATATGAACAATACAATGACAGGCATTTACTACTGAACCAGTTTTAATAGAATCATTCATTTGTCATCCACATCATATGGTTTAACATGTCAGATTCCATAACCGGCATTGTTTCAAATTTAATTCATCTACACAACATGGATACAAGAAATTATATAGATCAGCCATAATAAGTATGACTCGGGTTTCCCTCATAATCAAGGAGATCCACCACTTATTATATTTTGTGTATACAGATCAAAACTCTCTCGCTTATAAAAAAGTTACAAACATAGTGTATACACCCATAAGCTTACCTGTAGCATCCAATGCCCCCTTATAGCTGAGTTCTGAGATCAAGAAGGTCTTTTCTAGGCTAGTAATGAGGTATCAGGCTAGGTCAGGAAGGAATTTTTGGCAAAAGTGACTAAATACTAGGCTTTAACTCTCTTTTCCTTTGAATTCTTCCTACGAAGGTCGTTGCTTTGCTAGCCCACGTACCTTTTTCTCGCTCATTCATGATTCACCACAATAACCCAGTTTTATTTTTTTCTTTTATATATAGATATATATATATACACACACACACAAGCATCAACCACCCTCAACTTAGGCTAATGCATTCAGTCAAGGTGCACATTATCTTGAATAGACCAAGGCCAAATGCTCTAATACAAATTCTAGACCAACTTTCCATTAGACAGTTAATAGCCCTACAATAGCCACCCACAACTTAGGTGTTTTGCCTAAGTGTAGGTACACATTGCCCACTATTGGGCCAGGGCTAGAACTAGGTGTCAATAGCTTAACTACAGTTAACAAAACTTCTTGGTGATGAAGAAAAAATAACAAAGGCTCAAAGAAGGGTTCAAAAATGGAAGATTATTTTTTGTAGGGTTAATTACTTTGGCTAAGTGGACTAAAAGCACAAGGTGGCCTGCCATCCCTTCTTATCTCATCAACTACAGAATAGCATCAATTGAACCAGTCAAGTTCTAGGTACTATACTATGTAAAAACTAATACAAATACTCACACACACAGCAGTAACTGGGTCAAACTCATTCTACTATTCTTATGATTTGCATCACATGTCATGTGTATTTACAAGTTGATCACATATCCTAGGATACAAAAGGAAACAGGCATATGGAAATAGTCATAGCTTGATGCCAACATCATTCATCATCCGTATTCATAACAAGATACTAATACAAACAACACTTTTATTACATGGACCAACATTATCAACATAACAAGACTTAAGAAGAAGAAAATGCAAAGAAAACTACAACTGCAAACTTAAGATGATTCTAGACCTGACAATTCTCCTAGATAGCACATAGTAGGGTCAAGAATATCGGCAATACAACCCCCCATGGTACAAGGATACCACCCCTCACAGAAAAATATATGCATTGTCCTCAAAGCATTAAATCAAAGTACAAAGGAGTAGGTATACTTGTATTTCCTCTTATTCATCTGAGGTGTATGTGAAGTTCGGTGAGTATCCTACGTCCTTACCTAGTGCAATCTTGGATCCTATGGTGGTAGGGTTACTCAAAACCTCACCCTTCAGAATCGGAGAAATCATCTCTCGAACTGAGCCTAATCTTTGCCCCCTTGCTAGGGTAGCACTAGTAGATACTCCCGCTGCTTCATCTTCTTCTTTCTTCATTATATTTTCATCATATTTCCTTTATTTCTTTCGAGCTCCCCTCAGATCATGTTGTTCTTGTTACTCCAGTGTTATTGTTTCTCTCTTTCTTCTCTTTTTAGCTTTTCTTGCAGCTCGCTCATCCATGTGTTGCTTTTCTTTATCTTTGACAAGTATTTCTATTAGGTCCAGAATACCTTCCTTATCATCACTCACCACTAAGGCTAGGTCAAAAATTATCTATTTTATCTGCCTTCTCTTTAACTCTGCTATATCAGCCTTCGCCTGCTCAAATTCAACCATCAGTGCATCAAGCCTTTTATTGATGCGGTCCTCCATGTTTTCCATACTAGTCTGAATAGTTTGGAATGGATGGATTGCCTCAGCTATAATTCTTTCAATAAAAGGCTTGAATTCGGACGCCCATTTATCTAACTATTTTTGAAACCTATTTTGCAGCTACACCAATTTGGAAAAATTTTCCTGTGTTAACCTTTATTCAGCGAATTCTGCTCCACCCATAGATGGTGCAGAACCCGACCCTACAGATGTACTCGGAGGAATGTAATCAGGTGTCATATAAGTGATGATAGGAAAAGGCATACCTGCAGGAATTTCGATAGCATCTGGAGTTGGTGCAGATTAAGTCTGGTAAGTAGGAGGCTTGGTGACATGTATCTCGAATTTTGAGTCATCTTTCAACTTCTCATTGTCTTTTCTATGTGTAGCTTGGACTGCGTTGTCAACTCCACGAATCATAGGCACACCTATTTTCCTACACAACTCTGTGATCAAGCATAGGAATGGCAATGCACTGGCGGTTTTATGTGTCCTTACAAACATCTCATCTGCGATAATTTGGCCGAAGTCAATCTACACCTCTATAACCAAACTGGCCACCAATACAGCTCTGTCTTTTTCCAAATTTTCATCACCTTTCATTGGCATCAGCCTTAAATGAACAACAGCCAACCAGAACTTAGCCTTGAAGCTAATTGAATATTTTGCAATGTGCTCCCATGGATTGGTCACCCAAGAGGGATTATAATCATCCGTCAATATTTTATCCACCCAAGGTCTCTGATTTGATGCAGTTCTCAACCTATACTCAAGATTAGGCGTAGAGGGTAGAGCTTTTTACTCTAGCCCAAACATCATCCTATTGATTGTTCAGGCTTAAATGTCGACATTGACTCCTCGAACAGGTAATGACTCTCTGACCACTGGACGAATAGATTAGCACACACTATGCGCTTCTGCAAGAATTCTCTATCTCGAGTCATCTAAACTTGACATACATAGCCAACTCTTGTAGCGCAACAAACCATCTCCCCCTTAGGAGAAAACATCTACCTTCTGATCTCTGACTGATTCCTTCAACTTGACTAGGCTGGGATCCTTATCCTGCTTTTCCTTAACCTCGGAAATCAGGGATGATTCATAACTATTCTGCACCTATACACTACCTTCTTCTGAATCGACTAAGCAAACATCTAGTCGGGCAAGTGGATAAACTTCCTAAACTAAATTCTTCTTACCATCCTCCATATGAGAAACACTACCCATAGACATTCTACTGAGAGCATCAACCACAATATTGGCTTTATCTGAATAATATAGGACCCTCATATCGTAGTATTTGAACAACTCCAACTACCTTCTCTGACAGAGGCTTAAATATTTTTGAGAAAACACATACTGTAGGATCTTATGGTCAATGAACACATCAACGTGCACCCCATACAAATAGTGCCTCCCAATATTTAAGGAAAAAACTACTGCTTCTAACTCAAGATCGTGTGTAGGATAGTTGTTTTCATGGGGCTTAAGTTGTCTAGAGTCATAGGATATGACCTTATCTCTCTGTATTAAAATGCACCACAAACTGACTCTGGAGGAATCACAATATACCAAAACCCATATGAACTATCTGGTAAAGTCAAGACTAGAGCTGTAATAAGTCAAGTCTTCCACTCCTGAAACTTCTTTTCACAAGAATCTGACCACTGGAATTTGACTTTCTTCTGAGTCAATCTGGATATAGGGGATACAATAGATGAAAATCCCTCAACAAACCATCGGTAATAGCCATCCAATCCCAAGAAACTCCTAATATCTGATGGAGAGATGGGTCTAGGCCAATTTATTACTTCTTTGGTCATTTGGGGATCAACTCTAATTCCATCACCGAAAATGATATGGCTAAGAAAAGTTATTGACCATAACAAAAATTCTCACTTACTAAATTTGGCAATTTGCTGATGGTTTCTGAGAGTCTGCAATATAATTTTGAGATGGTCTGCATGGTCATGCTTATTGTGGGAGTAGACAAGAATGCCATCTATCAAAACTATGATGAACATGTCTAAGGACTTCTTGAGCACATGGTTCATCAAGTCCATCAAAGCTGCACGGGCATTGGTAAGATGAAAGGATATGACTAAGAATTCGAAGTGACCATAATGAGTTCTGAAGGCTATTTTTGGGATGTCACATTATCTAATTCTGAGCTGATGATAGCCTGATCTGACGTATATCTTGGAGAAGTAAATGAAACCCTAAAATTGATCAAAAAAGTCATTGATTCTAGAAAGTGGATACTTGTTCTTGACTGTGACTTTATTTAGGTGATCGTAATTAATACACATTCTGAGACAACCATATTTCTTACTCAGGAATAAAACTACGACACCCTATAGGGACATACTGGGTCTGATGAATCCCTTATCTAAGAGATCCTTTAACTGCTCTTCTAATTCTCTGAGTTCTACAGGTGCCATTTTGTATGGTGGAATAGATATGGGTTGAGTGTCTAGAAGAAGGTCTATTTTGAAGTCGATTTCCCTTTTGGAAGGAACTCCAGAAAGATCTTTGGGAAGTTCATCTGGGAATTCACATGCTACTGACACTAATTCAAAAGTAGGGGTTTCTGAACTAGAGTCCTGGACTCGAACGAGATAGTAGACGCATCCCTTAGATATTATTCTTCTCGCCCGAAGGTAAGAAACAAGCTGACCCCTAAGTACTGAAGTACTACCCCTCCACTCAATGACAAGTTCATTTAAAAATTGAAACTGGAAAATTCTATTTCTGCAGTCGACTGAGGCATAGAAGGAATAAAGCCAATCCATGCGGAGTACAACATCAAAATCAGTCATCTCTAATTTGACTAAGTCTGCTGAAGTGACTTTCTGAGATATCATAATCGGACAGTTCCTGTATACCCACCAGTCTATGATATATTTACCCACTAGGGTGAGGACTTAGAAGGGCTCTATTTGAATTTTAGGACTGACTCTAAAATCAACAGCTATATATGGAGTAACAAAGGACAACGAAGCTCCTGGATCTAAAAAAGCATAAACATGAAAATAGAAAACTTGTAATGTACCAGTGACCACATTAGGTAAAATTTCCTGATCTTTTTGAGACTAAAAAGAATAGAGTCTATTCGGGCGCTACCTACTGGTGGCACTAGAAGTGGCACCCTACTGATTCGGGTGAACAACCTGACCTGAGGGATGATTATACTAACCCTGAGAACCTGACTGGGGATAATCTCTAACTCTGTGGCCTAGCTTTCCAAACCTAAAACAAATATTTCTACCCGCTCTGCAGAGGCCCTGGTGGTTTCTGCCATATATCTAATAAAGAGTATTGGTTTGGGCACTGTTGACACTACCTTAGGTTATAGTCCTGGTACCCTATCTCTGTTGCCATCTCTAAATTTCAACACTGGAGCATTGGTTGAGGAAAGAGCTGGAACTGAGGATTTTGGATGGACCTGAGAACAATTCCCACCCTCTAACTTAGGCTGAGCAAAGTTGAAACTACCTGTTCTCACTCTCTTATTCTCCCTCTCCTTATCCCTATTCTTAACCTCCTTTATCTGCTGAGTATGGACCATGAGCCTGGATATGTCCATCTCCTTAATCAGCATTGTGGTTCTATATTTTTTGACCACACTGCTAGACACCCCCGACACAAACTTACTCATCCTGGATCTGCTATCTACCACCACATGAGGAGCATATCTAGCTAATTAAGTAAACTTTAGAGAATACTCTTTCACTATCATGTTGCTCTACTTTAGATTTATAAACTCCAAAACATTTGCTTCCCTCAACTCCAATGGGAAGAACCTATCCAAAAAAGCAGTGGAAAACTCCTCCCATTCTATGAGACTTACATCTGCGGGCCTTTTTGCTTTCCACTATTTGAACCATAAGTGGGCCACATCCTACAACTGATATGTGGCCAACTCAACACTCTCAGCAGTAGTCACCCCCATAATATCTATTACTTTCTACACCTGATCAAGAAACTCCTAAGGGTCCTCATCTGACTTAGACCCAATAAAAGATGGAGGGTTCATTCAGGTAAAATCTTAAATCCTGACTGCAATAATATTAGCCACTAGGTTAGTCGGAACAGCAGTTCGGCGTTCATTCTGGGCTGCCACAGAATGGCTAGGCTGGTCAAAGCTACTCTAAATTTAGTGTGGGAGATGTGATTGTCCATAGAATCTAGCTGGACAGGTTGGGGTTCTAACTGGTTTCTTGTTCCTCTTCCCTTAGTCCTCTTTGGAGGCATATTCTGTGAATAGAAGAGAAATTTGGATTAGACAGGGAGTTTAACTGGAGCTCATGCTCATTTGCACGACATGAACATCAAAAGGAGGGAAACTTTTCCTAAAACACCTCTCAGCCTCCTGTCCATATGTTTGGCATGATACACACCCATGTGCAAGATTCTACTAGATGTGGCTTTCAGACTTTGTAGGACTCTATTTAACCTTAGGCTCTGATACCAAATTTATAACACCCTGAGTCTGTACCCCGAATATTACACGATGCTCATAATCCCAAAGGACCACAAGCTAACCCATTACTAATACCTACTGCAACAACAGAATAATAATACGGTAATATCTAAAAACTAGGCAAAAACATGACATAATGTTCAATACTTAAATAAAACTAAATATGATATGACAATACAAAAACTGAAACATTTGTCTGAAAATACTCTAGTCTGAAAAAGCCTCTAAACTGTCTGAAATATGGGGTTGATGGGACAAGTCCCCAACTAACTCCGAACTATTGAAATAAGCTAAACTGCTAAAATAATCATCATGTCCTTGAACTAAGAGGACTTACCACTAACTCTGTCGACTGAATATCTGAATTGCTAAGTATGATTAGGAACCCGCACATCTGAACCTATGATATAAAACATCATAGCACAAAAGAAAGGCATGTGTCAATACTTTGAATGTACTGGTATGCAAAGTGTGGTAGGCTAAAATGCATGGGTTCATATGCATGAACAATACTGAATGAATGACATGAATATAACTTAATGAGATTATATGTATGAATATGTATATTGTAACTGAGATCATGATAATAATGGATATTGAGTCTAAATACTGATTAAGTGATATCTAAGTCTACTAATATTGAATTATTGATAACTAAATTATTGTATCTGACAGTCTTGATTCTATGGAACTATACTGAGTTCCGTACTAAATAGAGTGATTGTGTCTGACAGTCCTGAATCTATAGAATTTAACTGAGTTTATGCTGAGACTTCTAACCAACATACCCCTCTCTAAAATGATTGGGGTCCAACCTATAACCCTAGCTGGAAGGTGGTGTTAGTACCGCATTATGGGTAAAGACAAGCTGAGTCACCCTTATCTAAAAGGTGCTTTGAACAAGAATGGTAGTACCCTCAACTGGTAGGTTGATGTCTCAACCTACACTGGCTACATAGTTCTAGAACACAAGGGTTGTTTCTAAGGATCACACCCTCTACTGACGGTGAGTCCCCATCCGTGGGTTTACTCGGTGCTTAACCCTACTCCCAACTGAATAGACACTGGACTGGATTCTAGACTATTCCAGGCTGGACTGAACTATTTCTGATCATTTTGTATAACCAAACTAAACTGAGTTCACTGGGTTCCATGGACTGATGGAATACTACTGAATTCTATTAACTGGCTTAATTTTTACCGATCGTGATATGACTGATACTATCTTATAATTAACCATGGCTCTAGGTAAATAGCTAAATTATCGGGTATTAAACTATAATACATGGCATAATTTGAAACATGATAGCTAAGTACTTACTCATCGTATATTTTTTTGGGATATTCTACCAAACACTTGCATGACATGAACTTGAATATATGCTGACATGATATAATTTCACTATTCAACTCACATAAATAATTCATTAAACACTTGAAGGATAAAATCTAAGCACATGACACTAAAACAACATGTAAGCATCATAGTTCAATTCCACATTTACAACTTCAAGGGTTTCAACATGGTTTCACATGATAATGCACACATATCAATCAATTCCATATGAATCTTGTAGTAAATCATGAACTAGAAACCCCATTAATAGAGTAATCATGAACACATTCAAATTCTACCATGAAATTCATCAAACTCATAAACTTGTAGTCAAAAGGTGTTCTTGAACTCCAAGGGTGGAAGGGAACCCTTGGATGAACACTTGACATACCTTGTTTGCTAAATTCCTTACAAAAAATGGTGGAAATCTTGAGTCTTAGCCTTGAAATTAAATTACCTAGGGTTCTTGTTCTTGAGAAATTTGAGAGAAATTAAGTACATTTTGCTCAATGAGGGCTGAATCTCATTTTTAGGGCTGAATAGAGGTGGGAAAAAAACCCAAATACCCCCTAAGGATGCGGCTTTTAATGACTGAAATTCGGACAGTCTACATGCAGGACGACGCATTGCATCATTTGCATCGATGCGAAAGCTAATGAACCACATCAAGTCTGCATCGGTTTACTGGAAATTGCCACTAGGAGCCAAAGAAAAATATTGATTGACACGATGGCCAATGCACCATGCCAAGATCTCACTGATACACTATTTTGAATTCCAAATGTGGTTCAAACGAGGTTCAAAAAATATGAAACTCATCCGAAAACACCTACTAACATTCTTGATCATGAATTAACCTAAAATTGATACTTTAAGGTCATAAGATTTATGAAACAGAGTTGCCTACTTATGAAAGCCAAAATAATACTAAGTCTAAAATAATTAGCTAGAATTTTCTAAGTCTGGGACCCCTTAGCAAGCTTAAAAGATAGAGTTGAGCTTAGGATTTTTTGGGGTCTTACATGGCTAGTTAGTGAATAATGGTTAGTTGTTGACCCATGAATAGTGATTATGTGATGAATAATGGATAGATAATAATTATGGTCTTCTGATGCCGAGTAAGTAATTTTTTTAATAATAAGCGTTGGCTAGCTAATAATGGGTGAATAGAGTGTATTGATGATATAGATGCTTGGATGATGGTATGGGTGCGGTTATAAGTATATTGGTATATGTTATTCAACTACGACTATTGATGATAATTATGAATGGTTGCAAATGGTCGATTGATGGAAATTGTTGAAAACTATAGAATAAAGAGGAAGTTTGGATATATTGTTGACTCGATTCCTTTATATTTCTCTTGGGTGTACAGTTAGGTTGTATGGGACGCCTTGATGAGTTCTTTACTTTATGCACCATTTGGCGTATGGGCGCCAACTTGGTATTTATGAATGCTTGTGTTAATGTTACGATGAATTATGATTTCGAACTGTTTAATTCTTATGTACGACGATATTGGCATGTGTTGAAGCCTTATGATACATTGTTATTCCAATATTTATTGCTTGTTATGTACAGTGATATTCGCATGTGTAGATGCATTATAGTATACTGTTATTTTGATATGATCAATTATTATATATAGTGATGATGGAGATGATTTAGTTTCGATTCTATATCTTGACTTAGTTATGATTATCTTGCACTTTATCATTCTTATATCATGATTTAGCTCAGTCAGCCGATGTTGCCTGCTGTTTACCTATTGTTTGGTACTCATACTACACTTTTGTACCTTTTTTGTGCAGATCCAAGTACTAGCTACCACCATTGATTGTGGTTTGTATGGTGATTGA
Organism: Capsicum annuum; assembly: GCF_002878395.1. Lineage (NCBI taxonomy): Eukaryota > Viridiplantae > Streptophyta > Magnoliopsida > Solanales > Solanaceae > Capsicum > Capsicum annuum. Next base: position 125,796,792 of record NC_061114.1, on the reverse strand, counting down.
TTTTCAAAGATAGGGAGAGCTCTTGGAGTTTGAGCCACCTAATTTCCTTCTATCTCTTGTATTCAATCTTTCGTACTTGAGACAGATGTACTAACTATTCTAGACTTGGAGTATTGATACTATTAGATGCTCTTGTACGAGCTCTACCAGGTTTTGGGATTGGAATCTTGTTTGATTATTTATTTTGTTTAGAACCCCCTTATGTTTATAATTGATGTACGTGAATTTCCCCTATGTTGGGCCTTCCTTATCGGATTAACCCATTACATTACCTTCGAGTTATGGTATTGTCTTACCTACTAGTGGGAATTGGCAGATGCCATCATGACTAATAAATTGGGCCGTGATAGGAACATCAAACTTTGTGAGGTAGCATAGTTTGTTTATGCATACAGGATTTAGATTAAATCCCAAATACATGGTCGAAGTCCATTTCAATTTTAGAAAAAATTGGTGCACTAGGATTTGGTGTAACCACATTCATGATATGAGATTTATGAATTAAGTTATAAATCATATAAGCCAAATGTGGTTTACCTTCTGTCAGGTTGGTTGTGATCGCAATTGCTAAAAATTATGTTAGCGATGCCTTGTGCAATCCCAAAATGTCATGATCATGACAACTGGGTCGGGATAGAGATACTCGAGGACTAGGTATGGGAATAAATAGACCCTTTTTGTACAATTTTGCTCATTCTTAATCCATTCGAAGAGATCTAAAACCCTAAACTATGAGATAGCTTAAAATTTAGTGCTTGTGGGTGATTTGGGAGCTTGTCTAACACTTGTTTACGCAATTATCTTTTGATTTGTGGTAAGATTCCACCCATTTCATAGTGAATTTTTTCTCATTTCTTGATCAAAAATCCCAAAACCATGGAGGCTTAATTTTAACCCCAAATTAGCTTGGATTTCACCCATTCTTGAGGGTAATGATTCATTGAGCATGTGGGAATGTTGGGTTGGTTTCAAAAATGTGATTTCTATAAGTGGGACCCACATGATATTTTAGTATAATTTTTGGACCCGAAGCACAATGGAGCAATATAGTTATCATTATTCTAGTATTAATGAGTAGAATTTGATTCTGGTAGCTTGGCATCTTTCAGAAGATCCTCAAAAGGGATAAATGGTCATTTAGCAGATCTGTTGAGCTTTTTTTAGTGTCCATGTAGGCTAGGTTTTACCCTATTTTATATTGATCTAATTCATAGTATGTTTATGATATTGTGTTAGATTTAGGATGGGTTTTAGGTATTGGTCTGATAAATTGAAATATTTGGGATTTATTGGATCATTTATGCTAGTTTAGATATTGTTTTGGGCATGATTAGCCCAGTTAACCATACCTAGGTGAAGATGATCTTGTAGGCTTATTCTTAGGTTGTAAATTCCTTAGTCGCTCAACCAATGAGGAGATCGCCTTAGTCACTTGAGTATAGGAAGAAATCTGCATTAGCTGTCATTACCGTAGGTGGATTTGTCTTAGTCGCTCTCTATTAAGAGGAATTCCTATCCTTGGGCTAGTTGTGGCTTGTTATACATCTAATAGTGAATTTAGATGCCTTAGCCTGGTCTATGATAGACATTTCTTGTTAAATGATTTTAGGGATTTAGAAGTGGGCTTTTCGACCCACCTTAGGTTAAGACTTGTGATAGTTATTGAAGACTCCTTTGATATGTTTGTGTACATCTAGGAAGATGGTTATTTTGGTGATATTTAGACACATTGATACTTTTTGGTTATGATGGATGACATTGGAAGTAATGATTAACGAGTATGTCATGAATGTGTTATTGATTAAGCTTATGTTATTAATGATATATTGTATATGCTATTGATTGGGCTACCGAATATACTATTGAATCATCCCTTGATGGAGATAAATCTTTAAAACATATCTCCAGAAGGATCGTTGTTTATGATGGAGATAAAATGGAGATGATAGAACAGTATCTGGAAGAAGTTCGAAAAAATTTGATGAAAATTGTCGAGTAGCATTTAGAAACTTCTATGAAGAGCATCACCAATTATGATATTAAGGAAGATGTTCATGACTCCCAGCCAATTAATTTAGGAGATATCCTGAATGAGGAATCCATAGCAAGAACAGAGGAATTTCTCCGCGAACTAAAGAAGATGAAGATAAGATGTATGGAAAGAAACCTATTTGAAAATCTTTCATGATATATGGGACCCGGATGTGGGACCTTTTTTTACCATTTACATAGTAGATCCACTATGCATAGGGACCCAGATGTGAGACCCAAAAGTACTATGCGAAGATTCATTTTGCTTTCCATTTTCTATATATAGGACCTTCATTTGTTATGGAAGGTAAAAAGCAGAAATTTTCATTTTTCTTTATTTCTCTCTAAGCAAAGCTTGGTCTCCCCACTCTCTTGTGTAACATAGTTCAAGGTTTGAATAAAAGGGCTGATAGCCGCTATTATTTACTATTCTGGCCTTGCATCTGGCCAGTTTTTAGGTATTTACTTCTTTAATGTTTACATATTTTAATATTTTCTTCCGCTCTCTAGCCGTGACTATGTCCGTCTAAAAAAGAAAATTTCATATCTATGCTAGAGATCTAACTTCTCTTACATAGTAACTATGAAAGATCTAGACTCTATCAAAATATGAAGGAATTTTTTTGTAGTTTCTTGACTTGGTTCTGAAATGGTTGGTACAGTTGAAATTAGTACTGCTTATGGTAGCTTTGTCTTAGTGACTACGTCTAGTAAGCCGTGACTTTTAAGCCCGTGACAATGATGAGAAAGGTGTCTCTCTTCACGGTTAGAATCGCTAGACACATGGGCTTATCATAAGTATGTAGTTATCTTCTAACAGGTCCCTTGTTCAGGTAAAACAATTTTTTCATACATTCATTAAGTTATTTGAAACTCTTTTATATTTTGGTTGGTGGCTCGGTTGGTTTTTCGACTAGGTTTTCCGATATTAGTTAATTGGTCTAGTTGGCATGGTGGATTACCGCCCACCTATCCGATCCTGTTAAATAGTATCAGATTCTAGGAACTTTAATAGTAATTATGTAATAGATCTAAAGTCTTTGACATAGATATAAAGTTTTTCAAATATGATGGATATGGGTGAAGTTAGTACAAAAAGTACTAAACTTGAAGAGGTAGATTTACCTCTAAATCTTTAATTGTTAAATAAATGGACTATCCCCAAGGTAGATATAAAACCATTTATGGATATGGTTTCTTTGATAAAGTGCTTCATAAGCAAATTATATAAACTACTAAGTAGTCTTTAGCATTAAATACGGATGAGCAGACTATTAGACTGTCAAATAAACGTGATATTGAGATGTATAAATGTCATTATAATTTTATGCATATAGGAATGGTGCAAATTGGATTTAAACCTTTAACGCTTAAAGTGTTACCAGAGACATTTCTAGCTGCACTTCGGGATTCTAGAAATTTAAATTTCAAATAGTCTCTTATGGGTTCAATTGAATCCACTATAGCCGATGGTCTAGTATATTATAACACATAGCCAAATTTACAATTATCTTTGACTGATGTGAATATTCTTGACTCTTTGACTTTAAATATAAAAACTCATGGTTATAATTATGCCTCTAGTTCTAAGTTAATTTGACTTTCTTATAGAATTTATTACAAATTATTATCTACTCTGAACCCAAGATGCAAACCGATAGATGATGCATCAAATCAGACCTTATTGGTCGAAATAAACTTTGCAAGAACCAAGGTCACCACAAAGAAACCTATAAGATGGGATGAAATTGAATTTCCCAAAACATGGATCTTAAATTCGGTTATTTCTTTGAATCAAGTCACGGATGATGTGACAAACTCTAACTTATCTCATGTAACTCAAAACCCAGATGGAAGGATTTTTCTTCAACTTGACAACATATCCACAGTTTATAACTGACATTCCTTTTCTATGCCTAAATTATTGCCTGTTATTCATCATATATCTCTTATTAAACCAGTTTATGGTCCAACTAGGAATCGTGCAGCATCTTTACATACTATTGATTCTGCATCTATACCTGCATCTACACATTTTGTAGAAAAAATTAAAATCAATCCTAAGACAAATATTGTTCAAGATAATGATAATATCTCTGATAGGGATAACCCTACTCCTTCTTAAATGGAGTTTGATGTTAACAGTGTTTAATATGATTCCACACTAAATTTATTTTAGTCCTGGTTCCCATGTAATGAGTTATATTAAAAAATAATTTTTTAATAAAAAATGGAATCAATTTAGAATTTGGTTCTTTGAGACTTATAGTCCAGACGAACTAAATAATATTTCTCAAGAATTTTATGAGATGTGTACATTGCATAATCAGATTGTGTGCTTTGTGTCGTGGTTTATAACCACATATTTTCCATTATATGTTAAGGTGTTGGAAAAATCTTATCAAAATTCGAGTGGTAATATTCTTCAAACTATTTACCCTCCCCAATCACCTTTTGTAATACCTAATAATACTGTAATTACTTTTTTGCCTTCCAAAATTTCATTGATAATGAAATTGGTAAAGTGACTGCTGCAAAAATAAATAATTTGATTGCTCAGAATAATTATTTGAGTCTTTATGTGAAAGTTTTAGGAGAACATATTTGTTCGCTTGATAAAAAACTTGATGCATTGATTGAGATAGTAAAAAAGCTTAGTGTTATTCCAAAGTCATCTGATATTGCTTCCACTTCGAAAAGTAAGAAGGAAGACTTGACAACTAGGCCTTGTATATAGAAACCTCTAGATATTGAGGGATTTGAAAAATTATCTCCCATAGAAGAATTGGAAAAATTACTTGATAAAAAGTTTTTCAGTTTAAATATTAAACCTATTGATTTGTCTAATGCCTTTGCTGATAGCATAGAATCTACTCTAAATACGGGAAATGAAATCTACTCTGAACTTAATAAGCTCAGAGGCATGGTTAGGAAGCAACCAGGGAAAAAGAAGCTGATATACCCCGCATGACGTCTAACTATTGTCCATGTCCAACTCCTCAAGATGTTTTGATAGAGGAAAGAGGTTGGAATCAAACTAATATGTTATATAGCAAAGATTCAATCTATGAATGGAACTTGGATGGCTTATCTGAAAGACAATTATCTATCCTTGTTCATCGAATGTTAATATATTCTACTATAGCAAAAGCTACAGCATCTACCGATAATCATCAAATACGTACAGATGCAACTATTTGTAAAATGATCATTGCCGATTTTACTGGCCAACTTCATGGATTGTAGGATAATTTCTTAGATAATAATAAAATAAATGCTATATTCAAAGCTCAGAATTCCACTAAAGGTGTTGATAACCAAGGAAGAGAATTAACTATGAATAGAGAAGATGTTGTTGATACTCTTATGCTTACTATTATTGAACATTTGGGTCGTAGATTTATGAATCAATACGAGAATACTCGAACACTCTTAAATGGTCTTACATGTAGTACCTTATGAGAATTTAGATGGTATAAAGATACCTTTCTAAGCAGGGTCATGGATTTACCAAAAAGTAACTATACACATTGGAAGGCGAAGTTCATAGATGGTCTTCCTCCTCTATTTGCTGAAAGAGTTAGAAAGGAGCTTAAGGGTTCAGGTTCCTATGGTGAAATATCCTATGAAAATTTTACCTATGGTCAGCTGATAGCAGCCTGTTCTCAGCAAGGTTTAGCTTTGTGCAATGAGTTAAAATTAGATATACAAATTAAGCTTGATAAGCTTAAAGAAAGATCCCAATTAGGATATTTCTATGAGCAATTTGGTATAGATAAACTGTCTTTTACTTCATAATAAAAGGTTCAAAGATATTCTAAGTCTGATAAACCCTATAAGAAGAAGAGATCTAGGCATAGATCCAAAGAAGATCGTGAGATTCATAAAGCCGAGCTTAAGTCCACTAGATTTACGAAAAATAGGTCTAAGCACGATCTTGCCAAAATTAAATGTTACAGATATGGTAACTTTGGGCATATTGATCTTAACTGCAAACTCCAAAAGCTTAAATCTTTAGGTCTTGCTGATGATATTCATGATTAAATATATGGTTTGTTATACACTTCTGGTTCCGAGTCTGATGATAATTATGATTCTAAATCTTTAAATGATATTGAATTGCCTGATTCATCTGATAGTGATCATGCCAATATTTATGCTAAACATTTAAAGCTATAAAAAGTTCACATGTTTATACTTCATATCAATTAAAGTATTTATATCCCTAGTTACTGGATCTGTAACAAAAGGGTAAGATATTTTTTTATTTTTATAAGTGGCAGTAAATCCTTTAGCATCAATATGAGTATAAGAATAAATTGCATTTATACAAGGGGTGCCAAGTATAATTGGGGGATATAATTTATTTCTTATCAAAAAGAAGAAATGCGGAATGCAAACCTTATTTTGGCAAATATATGTATTAGGAAGTTTATAATTAATATCAAGAGAGTGACCAAATGCAGACTTAACAATATGTGTAGTCTTATGGAAATATCTAGTTGGAATCAAACCCTCTTGAATGTAACTAACATCAGCACCACTATCAATCACGGAAACATTAGTCACAGAGAAATCATTATCAATTAATATATTGTAATTTATATACCATTTATGAGCTGTAACAATTTGCATCATGCCCAAAAAATAATTATTTTTTGCATCGAAGTTTTTGACAATATCATCGTCTTCTTCTATATCAGACATTTTTTCCTTCCCTTTAGAATTGGAAGAAACATCATTGTGAGAAATATCTTTCTTAATTTTTGTAATTCTGTGGTCATAAATCATTTGGTTTTGCTTCAGAGATATAATCTTTTTTTTAGGTTTTCAACCTCAATTTTTAAATCATTGAAAGATATATCTTTGTCAGGTAATTAACTTATAGTAAGACATCTATTTACCTCAGCTAAAGAATAAGGCATGTAATAATCATTATCAGTACTCCGAGTAACATGAATGCTATCAGCAGTTTTAGAAGTACTAGGGGCGCTATCAGCAGTTTTTTTGTAGCAAAATTAATAATTTTTTCATGAAGTTTTTCATGAGAAACTTCTTTTAATAACTTAAGAATGCTATCAACAGTGAGGGTTATATATATATATATATATATATATATATATATATATATGGTATATACGCATATGGATGGTTTACATGGTTTGCTAGATGGCATTATCTTATTCTTATCCTGAGTTAATTCTAGCATTCATGCACTAACCCATCTTTAGGCGACTATATACCTATGCAATGCAGGAACCGATCATTTTACTCTTTCTTCTTAGCGATCGGACTTCAAGATCAGCTATTGGATTAAAGTGGTGAGCTTTCATATTTCTGGAAGGTTTCATTTCAAGTTATTGACATTTTCATATACTTTGGTTCATTTATGGATATTAGTTTTGGCTATGGTTGGGGGCATGTCCCAACTAAATATTGGTTTTCTTTTGGTTAGAGGCTTTTGTGGAACAACTATGGGTTGGTATAGGCGGGATTGGTATTAGTGTTAGCCTTGGTATTGGCATTGGTACTGGGGCTAATACCATAGGACAAAATTTCTCACTATTCCATCCTTTTATTTTATGCAATAAAACTTGGTTTTGTTATCATTTTGGATTTGGTTTACGATTTGGTTATACCTATCGGTTGGTTTGGGAATGGTTGGACTCATTTGGGTTGGTCATGGTTATAAACGTATCCCAGAGTCTGGATTTGTATAGTTATATGCTATCTTCTAATATGTTCAAAATTTACTCGACTCAAGATGTGTGTAGGCTAGTTTGGTTGGGTAATAGAGGCGGTCCCCGGTCTTGGTTGGACTTGGGATACCTATTATGACAAGGACCTGGTTCGGGTCATGTTAATTTGGTATCAGAGCTTTAGGTTCATGGTCAATTGGGAGTCCATAAAGTCGTGTCTAGTAGAGTCTCTTTTAGGGGTATGTAGCGTGCCACACTCATAAAAGAGAGGTTATAAGGCATTTAGGAACTTTTCACTTTCTTGGTATTCTATTTTCAATCTTGGAGTCTAAGTCCTGGAATTTCCTCTAATCCTTGTTTGTTAGTTTTTTAGATCATGCATCGATGATCTGGAACATAAGAAAATTCTTTTGTCCCATCAGGGGATGATATTGATGGGGTGCGCCCTACACTTGGAGTTTGAACTTGATCTGAGGGTCCTATCCATGATTGTTCTATAATTCCCTTAATTGCTACTATTCCTCCTCAAGTGAGGTGATTGATAAAAATTTTTGTTAATCTATTTATACTATTGCTCAGTTGGTCTCTGCTCAAGCTGAGTGAGATGTATCTGGTGTTTTATCAGCTGAGGCCATAAGGGTTGGCCAGTTTATAAAGATAAATCCTCCTACTTTTACTAGTGTGAAGGTGAAGGAGGATCCTTGTAAGACCCTACAAATTTCTCTCGTAGTTTAAGCCTTAGAGCATGTCAAGTAAAGCATAAATTTAGCCTTCAAATATTGAGAAGTTTCTTCCTAAGTGAGAAATATTTTGAACCATGAAGAATTTCCCTAATATCAACTTTTTTCATCTACAGAATTAAATAAACTTTCCATCGATACCAAATTCACCCAATATGACACTCGGGCAAAGAGTTAGAGCCATTTTAGTGAGACAGTGTACCACCTAGCACTTTAGCGCATCGCGGAGCATGCCAAAATGGGAATCATCAAAATCCAGTGAGCCTCCACGATTATGGTGCATAGTGCCAAGGCATAATTTCAGAATTTTTCAATTTCTAGTGCACCAATGCGATTCCACCGCGTCGCGGTGCCTTTCCAGTTCGCAACCAAGGTAGAAACGTGATTTCCACCGCGACGCGCCATCAAGCAGTTTCCCAATCTTCCCATTTTCAGTGAGCTGGTGCAATTATGGTGCATCGAGCCAGCATGTAAAATTGAGATTTTTTAGTTTAATTCCAAGGGCAAAAAGGGTCTTTTCCCAACCCCTATATGTACTCCTTAACATGGTATTTGGCCTCATTTCACCCAAAGTATCATTGTTTTCTCTCAAAGTTGTTCAAGAATAAGAGGTAGGGTTTCTACAAAAATCAAAACCCTTCCTTTTTCAAGAAAGAAATCAAGCAATCAAGAATCTCTCCAAGAGCTTTCAAGAAAGAGTTTGTCTAAGGTATGTAGATGTTAATTCTTGGGTCCCTTTCATCCAAGAAGTACAAGAACCTTTTTCTAAATTTCAAAGCTTTTATGTTTATGAGTTTTCATGATTCATGTGAGTTGAAATTGATGTTCATGCTCTTACTGAGTTGGGATTCCTATTTGTTTGCAAGGTTTTCAAGCTTTTACCCTAGTATGTGATATTCATGTGATGTTCATGATAAACCCTCTTCAAGTTGCTTGTTAAGTGATGTGTTCATGTCAATTAGGTGTAGAAATTTTTGAATAAGCAAAGAATGTTCCCCATATGTTTGATAAAATGCTTATATGAAGGAATTAGAGCCATTTTAGCATGTTGATTAGAAATCCCCAATTGTGTGTAAGACCTTGCATGCAAGTGTTTGTTGAAAAACCTTTGTGAATAAATTGTGGCATGACAGCATGAAATTCCCCAATTATGTGCTCTTTGATAAATACATACTAAGTGTTTGATACATGATAGCATGAAGTTCCCCAATTATGTGTTCTCCCGTATATGACAAGAACTAAATATGTGTGAAGTGCTTTATGCAAGTCCTTGTTGAATGAAGTATGATCCAATAGCATGTCCCCCTATGTTGTTACTTGTTTAGGATTCCTAAATTCTTGAAGTTATGCCTTAGTGATTGTAATGGTGAATGATTTTCCATGCTCTTAATTATTCAAGAATGGTTATGTTTTACTTTTATGATATCGATTCCTAGGGGTATTTATACTTGATAATATAGCTGCTGTCTAAAGCTCGTGTTAGTTTTCATGATAATTCCAGTCGAGCCATGATTCTCAGAACTTATTGAATTATAGAACTCTGAATTCTCAGCCAGGTACAGAACTTAAGAAATCTCAATATTCTCTGTAATCATCGTAATCTCAGTATCGCTAGTAATCTAGCCTCAGTCCTTTACCCAGCTCAGATCTAGTAGTATTCAAGTGTTCAATTCTAACCTCTGTAGTAATTGAGTATTCTATTCAAAGCTCTCTATTGTTCATTCAGATAATGAGATTCAGTAGTATTCCGTCAGATTCGAAACTAAGTAAATTTAGCTTAACTCAGTTAGATCATTTGAGAAACATGATCAGTATTAGATTCAGCTTAGTTTGTGTTCAGTTAATAATAAGTTTAGAGACTTTCAGTTGGGAGTAGGATCTAGCACCGAGCAAGGGCAGAGATGGTGCCTCCCCGTCAGAGAGGTAGAGTCGTTATGATCAATCCCTGAAATCCAAAACTACATAGCCAGCGTAGGATGTAGGAGTCACCCATCAGAAAGGCTAGTCACCTGTCAGATAGTCTTGACTATTATATTGCCATAGGATTGACTTTCTGCGAGGGTCACCTGTAAAATAGGCTTGACCAGAGAGGTCTTTACCCATGACATGATATTGACACTCTTCTAGCTAGGGTTATAGGTTAGACCCCACCAGTTGAGATTCGGGGCATGTCAGTTAAGTGAATACTTCCCACAGTTACAGTTTTAGTATCAATCTTCAAAAATTAGGACTGTCAGTTATAGTCATCTATCTCAGTGAGGAACTCAGATAGTTTCATTAATTCATGGACCAGCCTTCAGATAGGCTTGGTCCCATATAAAGTTATTCTGTATTAGATCTAGAGATCCCAAGGTCACTCGTCAGATAGGATTGATCTCAATCTCACATTCAGTTGAGTATTCTTTTTGTCAGATTCAAACATGATCATTTCTTATCATTGATAGTAGATTCCAAAATCATCCGTTAGAGAGGTTTGATCTCTGATGTAATCAGTCGAGAGTAGAAATCTCAGAATTTATTCATTGATATGAGTAGATTCAGTTAATCGGTTTTAGTATTTTGTGTCGCGATGATTTTAGTTATGGTTTGTGCATTCATGCATGTTTTCTCATTTAGTACTCTCATTACTATTTTGTTAAGTAATTGTTCATGCATAAGCCCTTATATTTAGCCTTACCTCATCTGCATACTCGGTATATTCCCGTACTAATGCATTTTTGCTATAGTTTTTTATTTGACACCATAGGTTCAGAGGCACGAGATCTAGAGTACCCTTAGTAGTTTAGTCCCAGTCAGTAGCAGTAGATGTAGCAGTGAGTCCTCTTCATTTGAGGATGATCCTTTATCATATTTGTATCAGATTTTATTTATTTTTAGTAGACGGAGTTAGTTGGGGACATGTCCCATCAACTCCATAGCTTAGACAGTTTAGAGGCTTTTCAGACAAATGTATCAATATTTAGTTTTCAATTTTTGAGTAATTTTAGATATTTTGAACCTTATGGCAAGTTTTCGCATTTATTATCTATATTATGCAGTGTTCAGGTACAGATATTAGTTGAGGGTTGGCTTATGGTCCTTTAGGATCATGAGCACCGTGTGACATTTTGATTCCAAAAAATTGGGTCATTATAATCCTCAAGCTTTATTAGATAAAATAGAGAAAATATTCAGGGTGATGCAGGCCATAAATATGGAAGGGGTAAATTTTATAGCTTATCAGCTCAAGAATATTGTGTGTCAGTGGTATGAGGAGTGGGATAAGAAAAGAGGTGATATTGAGGAGTTGACTTTATGGGAGGCCTTTTCTAATGCTTTTCTGGGTCGCTTCTTTCCCCAGGAGCTGAGGTAAGTGAAGATGAAGAAGTTTATGAATCTTAAGCAGGGAAGAATATCTGTGAAGGAACATTCCTTAAATTTTCATCATTTTTCAAGGTACGCTCTAGATTTGGTGGATGATATAAGAGCGGGGATGAGAAAGTTCACTTTTTGGCTATCTTGGGATTTGATCCTTTAAAGAAAGGTGGTCAGGATAAAAGCAAATGGCTGAAAAAGAAGTGCGGGAGTTCTAGTTCCTTCTCTTCTTCTAATGCCTCTTACCTAAAGCTTTTGGGTAATAAGCATCAGCAAGGTGGTGTTTTGCACACAAGGTGTCTAACCTTAGGCGAGCAGGGCGCAGTTAGCTTCTTCAAGACATCTTTACCTATCTTGTGTTCATCTTTATTGGGGTTTTTGGGATAAGGGGAGGGATAGATATTTTAAATATAGTCAGGCAAGCCATATGCTCATAAACTGTCTAATCGGTAAAGGTGCTTCGAGAGCAGTCAAAGCTCTTGTTGCTTCATCTTCTCCTCCTACGCCTAGTGGTGCTTCTTCAGCGTCTACTCCTACATCTGGTCCCAGTTCTGGTTGGAATAAGTTGTATTCTCTTATATCTCAATAGGAGTCTGAGGCATCGCCTGATGTCGTGACTAGTACATAATAACTCTTTTCTTAAGATATGTATTGTCTCTTGATTGGGGGTCCACTATTTCCTATTTGACCCCATATGTGGTTGTATGCTTTGGTTTTGATCCTAAGGTTGTTTTGAATCTATTTTCTATTTTTACCCTAGTAGGTAAGTCGGTTATTGCTATGAGAGTCTATAGGGTGTGTTATACATATTAGTGGTAGGCAGATGTTGGTAGATCTATTTGAGCTAGATATGGTGGATTTTGATGTTATTCTGGGGATGGATTCTTTACACTCTTGTTATTATCCTTAGACTGTTGGACTAGTAAGTTTATATGTAGGTTCCCTAGTGAATCAGTTATAGAGTTGGGGGTGGTTCCCTAGCTCCTAGGGAAAGGTTTATTTCCTATGTTAGAGCTCAGAGATTAATCTCGAAAGTGTGTCTTTATCACTTGGTCCGAGTTAAAGATTCTAACTCGGAGGATCTTTCTTTTTATTCGATTTTGGTAGTGAGTGAGTTTCTTGAGGTTTTGATCAGTTTTAAGGTGCCAAGTTCTTTTCTAAGATAGATCTTTGATCTGGGTATCATCAGCTTAAAATTGGGAGGTGGATATCCCTAAGATGGCTTTTCTCTAGGACTTTGAGTTCTTTGTTATGTCATTTGGGTTGAATAATTCCCCGATGGCATTTATGGTTTTGATGAACAGGGTTTTCAGGCAGTACTTGGATCTCTTTGTCATTGCATTTATTGATGACATCTTGGTGTATGCTAAAAGTGAGGTAGATTATGCTAATAACCTCTGTGTCGTATTACAGACCTTGAAGGAACAGCAGTTGTATGCCAAGTTCTCCAAGTGTGAGTTTTGGTTGAACACTATGAATTTTCTTGGTCACATTATTTCTAGTGAGGGAATCATAGTAGATCTGCAAAAGGTGGTTGTGGTTAAAACATCGCCTAGACCCACGACTCCAACCGATATTCAGAGCTTCTTAGGTTTGGCTGGGTATTATAGGCGGTTTGTGTTAAGCTTTTTGATGATAGCTTCTCCTTTAACCAAATTAACTCAAAATAAGGTCAAGTTGTCTTGGTCAGATGCTTGTGAGTGAAACATGCTGGCCGTGGTTTTTGCTTTGAAAATCTAGCGGTATTATTTGCATGGAATGCATGTAGACTATAGCATGTGTTTACTCAAAATAAGCTAAATCTTAGGCAAAGCAGATAGTTGGAGATTCTGAAGGACTATGACATGAGTTTTCACTATCACATAGGTAAAGATAACGTGGTTGTTGATGCTCTTAGCAGGTTTTCCATGGGGAGTTTGTCTTATGTGGATAAAGGAAAACGGGAATTGGTGAACGATATTCACTGCTTGGCAAATCTTTGAGTTAATCTCTTGGACTCTAAGGATGGTGGGGTGATGGTACAAGAAGTGCTTAGGTTTTCTCTTGGTGAATAAATCACGGAGAAGCAAGTGTTAGATCCTATCTTGATGAAAATCAAGAGTGATATTGGTGTGCAAAAGTTGATATTCTTTGAAATTAGTGGTGATGGTACGTTACGGTACCAAGGGAGGTTGTGTGTTCTTGATGTAGATGGTTTATGATAGATGATTTTGGCTGAGGTGCATGAATCATGCTATGTTGTTTATCTCGCTTCGACTAAAATGTATCATGATCTCAAGGAGATATATTGATGGAATGGTATAAAAGGGATGTGGCTTATTTTGTAGCCAAGTGCATGCTATGCCAATAAGTTGAAGTTGAGCACATGAGGCCTGGTGGGTTGTATTAAGAAATTGATTTACCCGAATGGACATAGGAGGTGATCAATATGGATTTCATTACTAGACTTCCTCGGTCTTGAAATCAATTCGATTCGATTTGGAATGACAAAGTTTGCTCACTTCTTGCCAGTGAGGACTAACTTTTCTGTAGAAGACTATGCGAAATTGTATCTTTAGGAGATTGTAAAGCTATATGGGTTACCTATTGCGATTATATCTGATCATGGTACACCATTTTTATTTTATTTCTGGCAGTCTTTTCAAAAAAGATTAGGGACTAAGGTTATCTGAGTATTGTTTTTCATCCATAGATAGATAGGCAAGCAGAGAGGACTATTCAAATAATGAATGATATGCTTTAGGCATGTCTGATTGACTATGGTGGTAGTTGGGTTAATCATCTACCTTTGGTAAAGTTTGATGACAACAATAGCTATTATTCTAGTATTCGGATGGCCTCTTTTGAGTTATTGTATGGTAGAGGTGTATATCTCCTATTGGTTGGTTTGATCTCGGTGAGGTAGATATGTTCTATTCTGATTTGGTATACTAGGAAATGGAAAAGGTGAATGTAATTCTGGATAGGCTTAAGGCTGCCTAAAGTTGCCAAAACTCCTATGTGGATGTAAGGCATAGAGACTTGGAGTTTGACATTGGGGATAAGGTATTCCTAAAGGTATCTCCCATAAAGGGAGTAATACGATTTCCTAAGAAGGGAAAGCTCATTCCTTGATTTGTTGGTCCTTATGCAATTTTACGGAGGGATGGTAGTGTGACTTATGAATTGGAGTTGCCTTCTAGTTTGAGCTTCATTCATACAATATTCCATGTATCTATGTTGATGAAGTATCTTGGTGATCCTTCTTCGGTAGTTCTTTTAAAGGGCTTGGGTATCTCAAATTCTGTCTTATAAAGAGGGCCTGGTCAAGATATTGGATATGCGATTTCATCGATTAGGAACCAAGGATGTGGACTTGTTTATGGTTCTATGGCAGAACAACAAGGTGGAAGAGGCTACATGGGAAGCAAAGAAGGACATAAAGTCCAAAGATCCGCATCTATTTTTTGATCCTGGGATTCATGTGGAAGGTATGTGTTCTTCAACATACATTTTTTTTCAATATTTGTTAAAAGAGAGATTAATATCTTTGCATATTTATTTTCTAATTGGTTAAGGGTTGGATAGTTATTTCATAATGCAAATGAATCGTGCTTGTGGTTACCCTACCTTGTTCATCATTCGGGGATGAATGTTCTTAGTGGGGGAGACTGAAACACCCTGGGTTTCTAGCCCTTGGAAAATATCTTGGATTCCTGGTCTTTTAATAGGATACGACTAGGGGAAATGACTCGCACACTGGAATATAAGTGGTATGGGTTATCCGTATACTAACCAGTATTAGTTGGTTGGTTGGTTGGTTGGGTTACTATAATAAGTACGATCTGTTTGGTGTGAGTCGTATTGGTGGATATGAGTTGTTTGGTTATTTCACTTGATCTTAGACTTGGTAACTTGAGTTTGATTTGAGTATGAGTAGCTCACTAAGAGCCATAAGACAGGGTATGAGTCGTACCATGGACTCATATGGTGGTCAAGATTCAATCCTCTTGGGATTCTATTCTGCCAGGGGTACGAATCATGGGTAATAGTCATATACTTGGATATGACATTGTTTAAGGTAAGTCATACCTTAAACAGTGTTGGGTCCAAAGGAGATAGCCTTGGGTATGAGTGGTGGGTACCACTCATATTGAAGGGTATGACTGGTATGGATAGTCGTATCCCTCTAATGGGTAATTTGGATATTTTGCCACTTAACCTAACAAGGCCCCATGACTTTTAACTCGCTTTGGAGGTTCTCTCTATTATTCTATTCAGTACTACTTAGAAAAGACTCTCTAATCTTCTCTAAATTTCTTGGGCAAAAGAAGCTAGGGTTTTATCTTAAGGATTAATTTAGGGCTTGTGTTGGTGATTTCTCTCCATCATCTTCTTGGTTTAAGGCATGTACTTTTTCCTCATTGTTAGTTCCAACTAAAGTCATGGTTTTATATAATGTTCTCATGGTTTGATTATTGTATGATTTTGGGTTTTCAAATACAATTTGGGGGGCTTTGTTATAAATGCTTGGTTATGGTTTTCCCATGTTTTAATTATGGTTTTATATGCTTTAATGGTGGTTTTGGATAATTGGTTGTAGGAAAATGGTTATTTTATAATTGGCTTTGGTTTTGGAAATACTATGCTCCCAATATGTTTGATAAACTTCCCATGAGAATGTTTTCACTGCATTCTTGGATTATTAATGGAACTTATGCATGGTTTAAACTTGGAAATGGAACCCTAAATGGTTAAATTGTTTGGAATGGCAAAAATGGGATGGTTTGGGTTTAATAATCATTCTTGTGGGGTACAATGGAATCCAAGTAATCATAATAATGGAACCCTTGTTGGGTACTTGGCACTCCCCCAAGTTAATTGGATAATGTGATCTATGGGTACTTGTAAATCCCTTGATCTATAAAAGGTTTGGCTAGGGACAATACTTGCAAGTTAAAGTTGGTATGAAGATACCACTATGTATAGCCTCGGTTAATCATAATGGTTTGGTTGGTATGAAATGGTTTTAACCGCGCAATAAAGGCGGGGTGTGATAACTAACCATGAAGGTAGGAGTCCAACGGATGAACACTGGAAACTCATGTTTGCCGACACGAGGAGTAGGTCATGGAAAACTTATATGATACTACGAGGTACACGAGAATCCTCTAAGTACATTGTATATATGTATCATGGAGGGTGAAGGGTACTTAGGTATCCCTTATTCTTATGGTGTCTCTGGTTTGTGCGGCTATATGCATCGGGGTTCGTTTAGGGGGCTATACTAGACCAACATATCCTATGGGTGGTTAAGGACGATTAAACTACACATGCCCAGGTTAATGGTTTAAAATGCATGTTAAACCTGATTCCCTTTCCCAGCATGGTTATATAAATATATATGTATGGTTTATATGTACATAGATGGTTTACTTGGTTTTACTGGATGGCATTATTTTATCCTTATCCTTAGTTTATGTTAGTGTTTACCCCCTAACCCATTTTTGCATGGTTGTATCCCCATGCGATGCAGGAACCGGCTGTTCTACTCCTTATGCTTAGCAATCGGACTTCAATATCAGCTATTGGATTGAAGTGGTGAGATTCCATCTTTCCGGAAGGTTCCATTTCATGTTATGGACATTTTCATACACTTTGATTTATTATGGATATTGGTTTTGGCTATGGTTGGGGGCATGTCCCAAACTAATATTGGTTTTCTTTTGGTTAGAGACTTTTGTGGAATTACTATGGGTTGGTATGGGAGGGATCGACATTTTTGTCATCCTTGGTATTGGCATTGGTATTGAGGTAGATACCGTAAAATGAAATTTCTCATGATTCCATTATTTTATGTTATGTAATAGAACTTGGTTTAGATATCATTTTGGTTTTGGTTTACGGTTTGGTTATAACTATTGGTTGGTTTGGGGACAGTTGGACTTGTTTGGGTGGGTAACAGTTATTAACCTATCCCAGAGTCTGGATTTGGATAGTTATACGTTATCTTGTTATATGTTAGGAATTTAACCTACTCAAGAAATGCATAGTCTGGTTGGGTTGGGTAATCGGGGTTGTCCCTGATCCTGGTTGGAGTTGGGATGCCCATTATGAAAACGCCCTAGTTTAGGTTGTCATCTCCCGACCACCCACAGATACCACAAAACCTCTATAGACTTTCCTGGAAACCACAGAGTTACCCACTTAGGTAGAAATAGAAAAGAGGTCTGAAATATACTCTGGATCGAAACCCAAATGCACATCCACATATGGGGTCACATAAGAAAAAGTGGACCCCGGGTCAAGTAAACAATACACATCATGATAAAATAGTTTCAACATATCAGTAACGACAGGTGATGCCTCAAACTTCTGATGTGTAGTGAAAGCATAGTGCGGTTCCAACAAGTGTCGGAGCTAGACTGTGCACCCTTTTGTGCAAGAGATGATGAAAAGGAAATCTAAACCTTGTTTGCCCCAGAAGAAACCTTATACATGGGATAGTTTCTAAGCATGGGCCCTACATGACCATAATTAAAGAACTTGTCCTTTCCCTCATCACAGAAACCCAGTGCAACTAACCAAAAAATCTGCAGGGGTGATATAATGGAGATAATTGGGCCCCACTATCCTGAGAATGGGCACCCTGTGCCCTATAATTGTCGCCACCCTGAATATATGTCACCCAATGACTTTGGGTAGGGATAACTAGCCAACAAGTAGGACCCAAAATTGCCCCACTTTTTTGGACCACTTTACACCATCCTTGTCGCTCTGTTGTTGACCTCCCCCTTGCTCTGAATGCCAGAATTTCTTGCTCAGCCTTTTTCCAATTTCAACTTGCTTCATCTACTCTTCCTCTACTTGTTACATATACACAACCATCTTAGAAATATCCATTTCCTTGTTTAACAAGGCAACTTTACTCTCCAAAATCAAGTCTCAGGAAAGCCCAGAAGCGAACTTTCTCATTCTAGCCCTCAAGTCAGAAAGCAACTCTGGAGCATACCAATATAACTGGTGAAACTTCAAGGCATACTCCTTGACTGACACTTGGCTTGCTTCAGGTTAACAAACTATCCACCATCGTCTCCCTCATCTCTTGAGAAAAGAAGAAGTCAAGGAAATCTCTAGAAAATTTATCCCATAAGGCGAACTCAGCATCCACACCTCTAAGATGCTCCTACTCTTCATACCACTGATAAGCTACATCATTCAACTGGTAGGCTATAAACTCCAAACCTTCCACCTCAGTAACATGCATCACCCAAAGTATCTTTTCCATTTTATTTATAAATCCCTGAAGATCCTCCTCAACTTTCATACCTATAAACACAGAGGTTTCAACCTCAAAAATTGTCCAACTCCAGTTGCCTAAGATTATGGAGCAACATAATTCACACGCTCAGTTTGAGAGGCAACCAACTGAGTGAGAAAATAGATCGACTGGAGAAACTCAGCATTAAACACATTAACTTGATGTGTCTGAGGAGGGATAGGAGGAATAGGTGGAGCTTCAATAGGACCATCAAAGATAGTGGCCCTAAAACTATTTTGAACCCTTAGGGTAGGACGGGCTCCATTTTTGTTGTCCTCAATTTGGATAGAAGAGTTCCGATGAAAATCTGATCTTCTCGGAGGCATGAGTGTTTTGGTCATCATGGCTTCTACAAATGAACTAAGATTGGAAAGAAAGAAATCAAAAAATGAGAGATTCCTAACCTTGAAGGCTTTAGAGTCTAACGCAGGTAAAAAAGACACAGATATTGCACTTTTCACAACCAAAATTGTTAGAGATATAAAAAGTGATAGTCAGCTTAGCAAAAGAAATGGTATGATTGAAGGTTGTCACAAAAATGGTAGTTTTAAATCATTCATGAGAAACTACCAAATGCAAAAGAATAATTTGGTCCCTGAAAAGTCAAAATGGAAAACTACAGTTGAGTAGGCAGTAAAGCAAGCTCAACAGCATGGGGTCTCAAAATATTTCTATACTAAGAGTGGAAGACAGACTAGTTATCTATGATTGCCTGTTTTCATTCATGGAAAACTCAGAAGATAAAAAAGAAAAGAAGGGAACTCTTTTTTATATTAAGGATAATCTAGATAACTACTCTACTAATAGGATAAAGAGGCTTGCTAGTATGTTGATAGACTCTCGATGTAAACTAACTACTGAGAAGAATGCATTCGAAGTGAAAGTAGAGAATAAAGAACATGAGTTGATTGCTTTAACTTTCCAAATTTCTAAAACTAAAGAGTTGTTCACAAAGATAAAATCTGAAAATCTAAGTTTGATGAGTAGTCTAAAGTAGGTAAATGAGTCAAATTAAAAAGGGAATAAATAAGTTTCATGGCTTCAAATAGATCTTTAAAAAAGGCTGAGGGATTCTCAAAAACACCTTATGCCTACACTTCATAGGATAAAGAGTTAGAGAGGGACCTAGTCCGCTTGAAAAAAGAGTTGAACAAATCTCTTAAATGAACTACTTGAAGAATGCTTGGGTGTTACACCGTACAGTAAGGTCCCAAGTCCCACATAGTTGGTCACAAGCAATAGAATAGTAAATAAACTATGAGGTACTGGAAAGACAAAAGCAGTGCGGGAATGTAGGAACACAAGATTTTTACATGGAAACCCAAGAAAGGAAAAATCAGGGCTTTCCCTCACAAGCACCGAACAGTCCACTATAACCAACCTCTTGATTACAGACTCGACTGTGAACCTAAATCTAGATTCCTTTTGCTTGTAAAAACTCTATTACAAGCTCATCTTGGTAACTTTACCAAGTACTCTCTCCACTAATTAACTCTAATCAGAAACAAGCTTAGGCAACTCTACCTAACCACTCTCTACTCAAAGAGATAAAACACTACTGTTATAACTTGAGTAGTTCGGTTACAAATCAAAGCTGACTCAAGAACAATTTCTGTTTAAGCTCACATAAACAGCTTAGAACTTGAACAGTGTTGAAATGGGGTTTTGTTGCCTCTCTTTTCACTTTTTCGAATTCGCAAAAACCATTTGATGAAGAGGCTTCTCTTCCCTTTTATAGATAAGTGATGATTAGGGATGAAATATTTTACACAAGAGGAAAAAATTATGCAGATACCGTGTGCCAACTATACTATACGTAGCACGTGTAGGGACCTGGTCCCTTACAGTTTAATTGTTCATCATCAAAACTACATATAGAAATTTTCCCCCTTTTTGAGCATCAGTGCAAATTCATCATATTTAATCAGTGTGATTACTACCTAAAGATGAATGTTTCCCCTATCATCATGCTTCCTCCATCACCATGCAAAACAGGGACATGGTCCCTTGTTGTCACTTGCAGCAAAACTTTCCCCTGTCATTATGCACCTTTATTTGGTGAATTTTCACTTTCATATGCATTTGCACACTTCCCAACTTATCCTACCACTGTGCTCTATAATTCTGCACTATGTGAGCACACATACTTCTTAGCTCATTTCATGATACCTAGTCCCTACGTATCACACTCATCACACCTAGTCCTTACATACAAAGTCAGCATTCCCTCTTTTGGCATCATAAAAAAAAAGTGGCAGTAAACCATAAGTAAAAATACGTGCAGGCTAATTAACTCATGGCCACTGGGCAACACTAAAATGAATAATAGCTTCAAGTAAAGAAAACAATATGAAGCACCCAAGCAAAATTTATTTATATTTAGAACAAAGATTAGCACTAGTACAATCATAATAAAATAATACATAAAACATACTATCTTTAAGAGCCGACACAGGGAGCGAAATATGAAACTGACACTGGATTGTTCTAGGATAGGGATAGTAAGACTTAGGTAGAGGGAGGTTTTTGGGAAAAGGACTTAAGCAGCATCTCCATTCTTGAATTTTCAGCATTTTAAGCATCCAATAACTATTTGGTGAGAGCATTTACTTAAGCATTTAGTTCTTGAACTTCAACAGTCAGTTCTGCCACTTTTACCAGGAGTGTTGCATTTTTAACTGCAAGTTCATCTGTGGCACCTGGTCCCTCAGAGGACAACTTCTGATTTTGCAATGTTAGGTTCACTCTTTCAGCATCTTTGGCAGCCATCATGATCCTTAATTCCTCTATTTACTTTCCCAACCTTTCTTGAAGAGCTAGCAACTCAAACACTTGAGATACAGATCCAACTTTTCCTTTTACGCATTTATTCACCACAAGGTTTGTCAGGTTGATCATTTGCTTAGTGGTCCTAAGTGTTCTCTTAGTTCCACACATACCATAATGTTTGAACACCTTGTTCAAGAGATATCAATATGGAATTTAATGTTTCCTAATTTTTCATAAATCACTTTATGAATATGCTCTATAATTAGAGATTAAAGGCTTATCAATTCAAAATTGCTCAAGGATTCAATCAAAAAAAAGTCAACACCGAAGGCAATTGTTCCTTTTTAATACCTTTGCAACAGGACTTTGTTGATGAACTAAATGCCAACTGATAATCACTTTTTAGAAATTTCATTTTCATTGCAGTAGTATATTTCCATCCTACCTTTAATGCATCAATCATGAATTTAGTGGTAGGCCATATATTTACTACAGTTGTTACCCCTACAACAGGTACATCTAAGATCCTTCCTAAAGTTTCTTTATCCATCTTAAGAACCTTTTCTCGTATTTGTGTAGTCAAACTTAACCCAAAATCTGAGAATTCCATGGAGTAGTAGAATCTCTCACCTTACCATCAAAGATAATAGGAGTTGGTTCCTCTAGTAGATACAACCAAACTTGATTCCTCACATATTCTACTACTTTGACAATCCCTAGTTTATCATAAATTTTAGGATCAAACACTCTTCCTGACAGAACTTTTTGTGTTGCCAGGTTTCTAATCATCCTTTCATTGTACATATCTTTTTTTCCTTATTCCTTTCCCTCTTTTTGGGTGCACTACTTACACTTTTTCTTCATCAATTTTTATCTTCTTTGGACTAAATACCTTAAAGTCTTTTCATTTATTAATAGCTATATGTTTTTGTCTCATTCCAGTAGATCTACTATTCTTTGACTTAGAGGACCTGGTCCTCTCATATTCCTCGACTTTTGATTTTGTATCTTTAGTAGCTGTTGCTAATACTAAATCTGTTTCTTCCTATTTTTCAACCTCCACAACTTCCATATTTTCTTTCTCCTCTACCGCAAAAGATTTCTTCAACCGTGTTCTTTTCATGGTCGAAGCTTTGTTGGCCTTCATGGCATCTTCCATTATTTTTATTTTTGATCCTCTTGTAGAATAGGTCCTGGTCACTTTTACCTCAGCATTTATCATTTTCTCCTTTCCTCTACTTCCCCTTAGTTTCTTCATAGTCCATCTCAAAGGCACCTTATCCTCATCTTCCTCATTTTCTTTGTTTTAAAGTAAAGATGTGTCTTTTCCCTCATTTACTTCCTCATTAACACCTATTTTCTAGTCTACTCCATCAACTGAGCTTTCTTTGGTGTCATATGCAAGGAGTAAATTTTTAGCTACCCTGTTCTCATTTAAGGAAAGATTGACCCTTTTCACTGGAATTTCTTCACCAAATAACTAGAAAAGATAAGGTTTGAATTTAATGGTATAGGAGACCTAGGTTGTTGAAGTGTTTCAGGGGATTCAGCTTTTTTAGATTTTTTAGATGACCCAGGAAATTAGATATTCTTTGATAGTTTTTAATTCCCCAAAGAAAAAGGAATTTTAGGTTGAGAAATCTCTTGGTGTATTGGTATCCCAAACCCTTGGGTGGATTATTTATCATGATTGGCTAAGAATAAACTTCCAAGGTTAAGGAGGGTTCAATAGACACTGACTCAATTATGGGTCCCGGACATTTTAAGGAAAATTTAGTTAGAATAAATGACTCAATTTTATATTGGGGACTAGAGGTGATGTTTTCTATGGTTTCAATCTCAAGAAAATCACAATGTTCTACTAAAGTATGTCCAACTTAACTCTCTGGAGTTTTATTTACTTTTGGGTATTTTGTTGGGTTTGAGAAAGTAGTGATGTTATCTATTTTCATTTTGTAAAGAGAGTGAGGGTAAGGGACTAGTTTGTCTTAGAGAGATTTTGAAGATTTGGGAAGATGATTCGGACAAGTTTAAGGACAAAATACAAGAAGGTTTGATTTAGTAATTTTTAGACTTGACCTTTGTCATTAAAAAGGTTTCTTTTGATTTGATATCTCTAGACCTAAATAAAAATATGACACCTTGTTTTGCACAAAAATTTACACTTCTGGAGGAAAAAACATGTATGGCCTTTTCATACAGCATTTTATGATTATTACGAGTTTATATAGGCACTAACCTGAGCGATGGGACCAGGACCCTTCTTTTTTTGACTAAATTTTGTACATGTGATGGCTTCAACTATTCTCCTCCTAAGTTGTTCTCATAGGTATATACCTACAAAGGTATGGAGCTGTGTTAGATCAATAAGTACATATTCTACCAAGGATACCTACCTCCTTAGCATAGCTAATTTTTGAAGTTGCACTTATTCATATGTCAGGTTAAGTTAGCTTGATTAATTCATGATCTGACCTCTTGTTGTAACTTCCTCATTTAAGCTGAGTCATCTAAGAATCAGGTCTCCTGAAATCAACTATTTCAAGATACGACACTACCACTTTAGAGTACCTTGAGAGAGAGGACATAGTCAGATCTTCAAAGATTAAGCCTTGAATACTAACTTTTAATGAACATTCCTGACTGCAGTCCCCTTTCTCCAACTAGTAACCATGATCACTTGCGTGGTTTTGGAACCCACTCAAGTTTGAGTTCCCAGTAAGAAGACAATGGTGTAACCAGAACCATCTTGGCCTATCTAGGTAGAGAATTCTTCTTTATATTATTCAAGTACTTGAACCCATTTGGTTGTGTATTCTCCTCCAAATAATATCTGAATTTGATCATTCCTTCACTTTTTTAGTTTTACCGATTCCTTTTAGAGTGCCAATCTCTTTTACAACGATAGTCCACAGATTTTAAAGTCTTATTTCTAGCACCAATTAACAGTCTTTTTTGGACACCCAGCAGATTGGAATTCTCCTTGATAGCCTAGTCCTTTGTCCGCATTAACACCTTGACTAGTCAAATTAGAGAGAATCTATGAAGATGTTGCCCAGTTAAGGGACTTGTTAAGCTCTTCTCTTAGATGGACCAGGTCCCTTTATAACTTTACATTCTTGTAAAGCACAAACATAAGGTGTCTTTAGGAATCCCCCAATCTTTCCTCAAGATCAACTGGAAGCCTTGAAGCTTCTTTCTTCCCTTTTTCATCTTCATCATTTATTTTCTTCAGAATGCTATTAAACTTTGATTTTTAAATTTTATTTTTGTGAAAAACTTTTCAATTTTAGAAATTTGGAGATTTAAATCAATAAACTCATGATCTTGATTTTCTACTTTCTCCTCTAGAACATTTTCTCATTAGTTGGTTCACACAAAGAGTCTATCAAAACATCACCAAGCTTCTTTATCTTTCCACCCCTAGTTCAATTTTAGTAGTGATGATGACCAGAACACTCTAGGTATAATCCTTTTAGAGTGAGCCTTCTCTGATACCAATTAATGAACCATTAGGGGTTGCACCACATGATGAGGGAATATGTCCCTCAAAGTAAGTCACAAATGATAGAATAGTAAAGCAACTATAAGATACTGGAAAGACAAAGGCAGTGCAAGATGGTAAGAACACAACATTTTTATGTGGAAACCCAAACACATGGATTTCCCACTCAAGCACCAAACAATCCACTATAAGAAACCTCTTTATTATAGACTCTACTATGAAGCTAACTCTAGGTTCCTTTCGCTTGTAACAATTTGATTACAAGCTCAGCTTGGTAACTCTACCAAGGACCCTCTCCACTGATTACTCTAATCAGCAATAAGCATAGGCAACTCTGCCTAAGCACTCCCTACTCAAAGAGAAAAACACTGTTCTTATAGCTTAAGTAGTTAGGTTATAAATCAAAGTTCACTCAATAACTATTTCTATTTAAGCTCATATAAATAGCTAAGAACTTGAGCAGGTTTTGAAATGGGGTTTTGCTGCCTCTCTTTTCACTTTTTAGAATTAGAAAAACCATTTGATGAAGAGGCTTCTCTTTTCTTTTATATCTGAGTGATGATTAGTATTGAAATATCATTGGAACAGTTGTTCAAGTTAGTACAAAATGGCACCTGCAAGTTTTTTAAAGAAGAGGACAAAACTGTACTGATATCGTCTGCTAGCTATACTGTACATTGCACATCCAAGGACCTGGTCCCTTGTAGTTTAGATGCTCATCATTAAAAATACATAGAGCACTACTTCCTCACTGATTCTTTCTAACTTAACTAGTTAAGGTGTAAATGATGGTAGAGGATTGGACTGTCAAGCATAATTCCAACTTGTCGAGTGGTAAGAAAAGTCTGTCGATGAGGCTAGAAATAAGGTTATCAGTCCTATGTGTACTAATTATGGGAAGGATGGGCACACTAAGGAATTTGTGAAGAGTAATATATCTCTACCTAGGTGGTCCAAGAAAGATTTGATCACTCTCTTGTCTTCTTACAGGAAACTTAAACTCAAGTGGGTTCCTAAAACAAACAAGTGATCATGATTTTAGGTTTGAGAAAGGGGCCTTTTGTCAAGAATATTTATTAAAAGGTAGTGTTGAAAGCTTAAGTTGGAAGATCAAATTACAGCCTCTTTTTCAAGACACTTCAAGTGGAGGTGTCATATTTTGAAATAGTTGATTTCAAGAGACCAAGTCCCTGAAAAATATGGCAAAAGTTTAAAGACAAAAGGGGTGTACAGAGTCTAAAGCATGAATTTATCAAGATAACCTAACTTAACATATGAATTAGTGTCTCCTATCAAATTGGGCTATATCAAGGAGATAGATATCCATGATAAATTAGGTACATGATTAATCTAACTAAGTATCAGACTTTTGCAGGTATACACCCAAGGGGACAGCTTTGTAAGAAAACAGTTGAAGCAAACATAAATTGAAAATTCACTTTAAAGGGGAAGAACCTGGTCCCATCTCTCAGGTGAGTACCAAATTAATGTGCCGTGAACTTTTTATAAAATTTCTATCTAAAAATGTCACATGTCCAATTCTATATGAACAAAAGCTATCAATTTAGTTCAAATGTGAAGAGTCACAACCATTTTCATTAAATGTGTTCCTTCAAAAGGGTGTTTCTTAAATACTAAACATTCATCTTTTTAATTACAAATTTAAACGATTCTATTCTCTATTAATATAGAACATTATACTCCTCAAATCAAAACTGGTCCTTCTTTTTTCTCCCTTAAAAATTCAAAATTTTTGAAATTCCCTCTTCTTCAAACCCCATGAAAAATTCATCTTTAAATCATTCTCAAGAGACAAAATGCTCTGCCTGTCAGTTTTTCTCATGAGACACATAAAACCCTAATTAAAATTCTAAACCTCAGTGAATGTTCTATCCTAGTAGATAACCAAAATAAAGATTTTGGATCTCTAATAGAACAAGAGATTCTTCAAATTGAAGGACCTTCCTTCACCAAAGAGACAGAGTCCTTTAATGACGCATGAATTTCTTAAAGAATTGGTAGGTTCTGAAAAATCAAAAAATCTAATAGTACCTGGTTCTTCTCGTGGCTCCAAGTCAAAATTCATCTTTTCTCAATTGTGTGATGATGAAATTCTTGTAAAGAGATTTGATCCTCTTAACAGCATAAAATTAGGAGCTGAGAATCTGCTTCTACTTGTTGGTGATCCAAATGAAAGCTCTATAAGTATTGAGGAGTAATATGTAAGGGAAAAGAATGAAGAGAGTACGAATAAAGAAGTGGTGTTACCTCCAAATAAGGAAGATAAAGAGGATGAGAATGAACAACTTCTGATTTTGAAAATAAATTGACTGAAGGGCAATAAAAAAAAGCAAAAATGATTGACACTATTGTAAAAGGTACTAGATCCTATTCCACTAGGGGATCTAAATAAAAATTTCTAGCAGATTCCATAAAGTAAAGTAAGTCTTCTACCACTAAAATAAAAAGACTTAATAAATTTATCATAGTAGAAGAGACAAATATTAAAGTAATAGAGGTTGGAGAAGATGAGGATATTGATATTATTATTGCATCTAAGAATAAAAGACTAGAAGTTCATGGTATGAAAGGACCAGATCCTCTAATCTAAAGTCTGGGATTCATGGTGTAAGCAAAAAGAACCATATAGCTGTGAAAAGAAAGAAAGTCTCTAAGGGACCTGGTTCCACAAAAAAAAATACTGATGAAAAGAAAGAGCCAAATAATGAGCCCAAGAGATTGAAAAAAAAGGAAGAAAAGAAAGAAATGTCTAGGTAAAGAAGGATTGCAAGCCTAAAAACATAAAAGGTGTTATCAGGAAGAATTTTTTATCCCAAAATCTATGAGAAACCTAGGATGGTAGAGTTAGTAGAATATGTTAGGAACCAAGGATGGCTGCATCTATTTGAGGAAATAGCACCAGTGGTATTTGAAAATAAAGTGAGAGAATTCTATTATTCAATAGATTTCTTAGAAGACGGATTGAGTCTATCTACATAGGTCCAACAAAAAGAAACTAGACTAGATAAAGAAACCTTGAGAGAAATTTTGGATGTTCCTATTTCAGGTATAAGGACAGTTGTGAAGCAACAGCCCACAACTGAGTTTATGTTTGAGGCATCAAGAGTAGATGGGACTTCAATAGCTGCAGCAAACAAGAAATTTCTAAAAAATGAGTTTCAACTAGTTTTTGAATTTATTAATAAGGTCCTGCTACCAAGATCAGAGAAAAGAACAATTTCCCCTGGTATTGATTTTTTTTTAATCGAACGTTGAAGTAAGTTTAAGTTGATGAGTCTGCCTTCTCTAATGGTATAGCATATGCTCAATATGGTTCAAGAAAAGAAAGGAAGGCATAGGATGCCATATAGTTACCTGTTAAATAAAGTATTTAATTATTTTAGGGTGATTGGGAGTAAAGAACACTAGGAACAATCAAACAAAAGATCAGTCTAACTATACTGGTGGAAAATGGGTGCATTAAAGGAAAAGTGGGGATTGTATCTCAAGTGTCTGAGCTACTGGATGCTCAAGAAATCTTATCCTAAGAAATAGAGGAGTTAAGGATTTTGCTAGCTATAAAATACACTAAAATAAAGCATCTGAAACTATAGTATCAAAAGCTATCCTTACAGGGACCTAGTGAAATTAAAGAACTTGCAGTAGAAAATGCTGAGCTCAAAGGGAAAATAGCAGAATTGACTGGTGAAGTGCAAAGATTGATTGCTGAAGTAAATATTCTCGCCAAACAATTATTGGATGCTCATTCTATTGAGGATGATAGAATGGACATGTTTCTAAAGTCATTCTCTCCCAAACCCCTTCCACCTAAGTCCTAGTGTGTCAGTTTCTATTCCTTAGTTCTATTGTGGCCTTTGCGAACAACAGTTCTATAATTTCTATTTAGTATATTATATTGGTACTTATCCTGATTAATTATAAATGAATCTTTATTTGTGATCTTCATTTGTTTCCTTTATTTTAAAATTGTTCCACATGTTTATGTTGCCCTAGTGACCATAAGTTCATTATCTTGTACTTATCTTTACTTTTTGTTTACTATTAACTATTTTAATGATGCCAAAAAGGGAAAACTAACTTTATGTATGAGGACTAACTTTATCTGTGGCGACCAGGTGACCAAGCATATGTGTGCGCTCAGATATATAGGCATAATGGTAGGAAAGAGAAAAGATATATTAAGGCATAGTAATAGGGGGAAGTAAACAAGAAGTTTTTACTGTAAATGACAACAAGAGACCAGGTCCCTGTGTTGCATAATAATGAAAAAAGCGTGATGATAGGGGGAAATTAATCTTCAGGTGGTAATCACACTAATTAAATGTGATGAAAGTGTATTAATGGTCAAAATTATATGGTTGGTTTGCCATTATCAAAGAGGTGGAAAATTACTATATGTAGTTTTGATAATGAGCAACTAACTTCAAGGGACCAGGTCCCTGGATGTGCAAGGTATAACACAAGTGGTATACTTATCTGCATAGTTTTATCGTTTTGTGTAACAAACTTTCAGGTGTTATTTTGTACATGCTAGGTCAGCTAGTCCAATGATATTTTATCCCTAATCATCACTCAGTTATAAAAGGAAAGAGACACCTCTTTATCAAATGAGTTTTTTGCATAAATCTAAAGAGTGGAGAGTGGCAGCAAAAACTCTATTTCAAGACTGGTCAAACAAAGCTCACTTTCTTATCATTGTTGTTTTCTTAAAGAGTGAGTGAGTGTTCTTGAGTGGGGATTTATAAATGAACTACTTATGTTATAAGAGTAATATTTTAGTTTATTGATTGAAGTGCTTAGGTTGAGTTGCCTAAGTGGGAGACTGATTAGAGTTAATCAGTACAGAGAGTCTTTGGTAGAGTTGTCAAGATGAGCTTGTAGTAAAGCTATTACAAGCAAAAGAAGCCTAGAGGTACGTTGAAATCTAGATTGTAATCAAGAGGTTGATTATAGTAGATTTCTTGAGGTTCTTGTGGGGGCAAGTTGTGGTTTTTCCCTTCCTAGGTTTCCACATTAATATTTTGTGTTTTTACTTTCCCATACTGCCTATGTATTCCAGCACCTTATAGTTGTTTTACTATTCTATCACTTATGATTGACTCTGAGAAACCTGGCCCTCATTATGTGGTACAACCACCAAGGTTTCCAACAGATATTATGCTAGATATGGGGTGGGATTTAGTTGTTGGAAGTGTGAATGAGGATATTTGGGTCATTGGTCCCTTAGGCTACCTTGAAACTTTAGATATGAAGTAGTTAGTGTAGTCAGTCATAGAATTGTTGAATTGGGCTTCATGGTATATAATTAAAATGGAAATGTCGTAACTACTCAAGGTAGGTGAAATTGCCTATTACTCATGTTAGGGTAGAATTGTTCTTAAATTCTTAAATTAAGGGAATTGTCCTAGTTATTGTTGTTCTAAGTACGATAGCCTTAGTTCTTCATGTTTTGGGAGGACTCATATCCTAGGGCTAATTATGGCTACTTGACATCTAGAAATGAACTTAGATACCTTAGTCTTGTCTGGGGTAGAAATTGCCTAAGAGAATCTTTGGGGATTAGAAGTGGGGTCCACTAACCCATCTTATAAAACACCCTGGCTTTTGACCCTTAGAAAATTTCTTAATTTTTGGCTTTTGAACATCATACGAGGTGGGGTACTTTTCATATGATAAAGTACCATTTGTTTGGTATTGGTCGTATGGTGACCAATATAGTTGGATAGTTTTTGTCCAAGGTACGGTTGGAACATACAAGTCGTATATTAGGGTACTGACACTAAGTTGTCAATCGAATGTTGCCCTAAGTTTAGTCTAGGTGATTCTATTTTGCCTAGGGTATGATTTCATGGTACAAATCGTATAGTTGGGTACGGTTTGGCTTGGGTGGTCATTTGTTTAATAGTGTTGGGGTCCAAGGGGAGGCCTAGGGTATGAAATAAGGGTACCACTTAGAACTTAGGGTACAGTTGGAGTGGGATGGTCCTACCATCTTGTGGAAATTTTAAGCAGTTTAAGTTGGGGGTAATATAGATATTTCCCCTATTAATCTATTATGACCCCATAACATAAAGCACCTTTTTGGGGCTTCATTAACCTATTTGCAATCAATTAATCTATATTAAACACTCAAATTCTCTCAAGGCTTTTGAGTTAAGGAAGGCTAGGGTTTTCTTCAAGGTGGTCAATTTGGGACTTACAAGGCTGATTTCCCTCCGTTATCTTCTTAATCTAAGGCATGTACTCCTCACTCATTGTTAGTTCCAACTAAAGGCATGTTTTATGAATTGTTTTCAAGGCATAAATGTTGTATGGTTTTGGGTTTTCACATACATGATGGGGGTTTTGGTTACAATGGTTGGTTATGGTTTTCACATGTCTTTTACTTTTGGTTTTCATATTATTATGGTGGTTTGAATATTTGGTTGCATGGAAATTGTTATTGGTACGTGGTTTTGTCTTTGGAAACACTATGCCCCCAACTTCTTTGAAAAAATATCTATAAGAATGTTTTTGGTTAAATTGTTGGACTATCATTGAACTATGCATGGTATAACTTGGTAATGGAACACTAAATGGTATAAAATTATTTGGAATGGCCAAATGGTAAGGTCTTGGTGGTTATGTTTGGTCTAGTTGAAAGCCTTGTAGGGTATAAGGGAATCCCCAAAGAAAACTTAATAACAAACATCTTGTGGGGTACTTGGGATTCCCCCAAATCAACTTAATACTATAATATAAGGGTACCTGGGAATCCCTTCTTCTTAAAAGGGATGGCTAAGTAAATTGCTCATAAGCTATAGTTAATATGACAATACCACAACTTATAGCCTTGGTTAATAATAAATGGAATAGTGGTTTAGTTGTGGTAATGATTTTAATTGGGCAATAATGGGTGTGATAGCTAACTGTGAAAGTGAGAGTCCAATGGATGGACACTGGAAACTCATGTTTGTCGTTATAAGGATTGTTCATTATGATGATAAATGATACTTATGGGGTATAGGGGTATCCCATAAGTACACTTTTACATATATATCAGAGAGAAAGAAGAGTACTCGGGAATCTCCTACACCTATGACATCTCTGGTTTATGCGGCTACACCCATCAGAGCCCATTCAAGGGATTACACCCAACCTATATAGCCCATGGGTAGTTCTAAGATGGTTAAGCTATACATACCCAGGTTAATGGTTTTAAAGGCACTCTAAACCCGATTCATTTTCCCTATATGGTTTTATCTATCTATCTATCTATCTATCTATATATATATATATATATATACATATATATATACACATATATATGGTTGTGAAAGCATATGGTTGTTTTACTCGTTTTAAGGTTTGGCAGTATTTTGACCTTATCCTGAGTGCATGCTAGAGTTCATCCAATAACCCATCTTCAGGTGATATATCCCCACACGATGAAGGAACAGGTCATTTTACTCCTTCTGCTTAGTGATTAGATTTAAGATCAACTGTTGGACTGAAGTGGTGAGCTTCTATATTTTGGAAGGATCCATTTCATATCTTGGATGTCTTTTCATACTCTTATTGTTTCATAGACATAGATTTGGCTATGGTTGGGGGCATGTCCCAAACTGATATTGTTTTACTTTCGGTTAGAGGCTTTATGGGACAACTATGGGTCGGTATAGGGTATGTCGACAGTGGTGTCATCCTTAGTATTGCCATTGGTATTAGGGCTGATATCGTTTGACTATATTTATGATTGTTCTATCCTATTATGTTATGGACTCGTACATGGTTATTGTTTTTATTTTGGCATGGTTAATGGTTAGGTATTGTTTGGCTGGACTTTCTTGGGTTTGTCACGGTTATGGACCTATCCCAGAGTCTTGAATTGTACAAAATGCTATTATTTTATATGTTAAGAATTCATCCAACTTAGGGTAAGTGTTTGGAGGTTAGGTTGGATAATGGGAGTGGTCCCTGGTCCTAGTCAGGCTTAGGATGCCCATTATGATAAGGCCCAATTCGGGTCATGTCAAGATTGTATCAGAGCTTTAGTTTTATGTTCAATTGAGATTCCACAAAGTTGTATCAAGTAGAGTCTCTTTTGAGGGTGTGTAGTGCGCCACACTCATAAGAGAGAGGCTACAAGACATTTAGTAATATTTCTTTCTTTGTGTTCCACTTTCTAGCTTGGAATCTAAGTCCTAGAATCTTCTCTAACTCCTATTTATTCCTTTTTTATCATTCCTCGATGATCTAATGGGCACGAAAACTCTTTTGTCCCAACTGGGGATAATGTTGATGGGGCACGCTCTACTTATGGGATCTATACTTAGTCAAGGGATCTCATCCTTGATTATTCTAGAGTTTTATCAGTTCTTTTTAGTCCTCCTCAGGCTCCTCAGACAAATATGATGAATGCAAAATTCTGTTAGTTGATCTATGTGATTGCTCAGTTGATAGCTTCTCAAGCTGAGCGTGGTCCATCTGGTATTGCAGTTTTTGAGGCCACAAGGGTTGGCTAGTTTACAAGGTTGAGTCCTTCAACTTTTACTAGTGTTAAGGTAGAGAAGGAACCTCAGGGTTTTCTCCATAAGATGGAAAAGATCTTCAGGGTCATGCAGGCTATGATTGTGGAAGGGGTGAATTTTGATGCCTATCAACTAAAGGATGTAGCATACCAATGGTATGAGAAATAGTATTAGGTAAGGGGTAAGGTTGATCAGTCATCTATATGGGAGACTTTCTCTAATGCTTTTCTAGATCACTTCTTTCCTCAGGAGTTGAGGGAAGAGAAAGTAGAGGAATTTATTAATCTAAAATAAGGGAAGATGTCGGTCAAAGAGTATGCCTTGAAATTTCACCAGTTGTCTAGGTATGCTCTAAAAATTATGTAAACATAAGGGCTAGGATGAGAAAGTTTACTTTACGACTATCACGTGAGTTGATCCTTGAAAGCAAGACTGTATTATTGATAAAGAAAATGGACATCTCTAGGTTGGTTATTTGTATGCAACAGGTAGAGGAGGAAGAGAGAAAGCAGGTTGAGGTAGGTAAAAGGCAGGGTAAGAAGTTAAGATTCTCTAAGCAGGGTGGTGGTCCATATCAAAGTGGTTGGGACGGTGGTAAGTGTCTAAAGAAGAAGTGGAAAGTTCTGGTTCTTTCTCCACAACTAGTGCTCCCTGCCTGAAGCAGTTGGGAGACAGGCATTAGTAGGGTGGCGATAAATTCATAGAATACCCAATCTCAGGCTAGTAGGGCTTACTCAGCTTTATAATGTCCTTCTTGTAAGTTCTATGGTTGGTTTCATTAGGTCTTCTGTGATGAGAGGAGAGATAGGTGCTTCAAATATGGTTAGCCAGGCCATATACTTAGAAATTATTCAGTTGTTAAGGTTGCTTCAGGAGAGAACAAGGTTCTGGTTACCTCTTTATCGCTCCTGCACCCAGGGGGTGCTGCTTCTATATCTGTTTTTACTTCTAATACTGGCATAGGCCGAAATAGATTATATGCTCTTGCTTTTTGACAGGAGTCTAAGACATCGCCTGATGTCTTGACTGGTGTGTTACAACTCTTTTCTTGTGACGTGTATTGTTTACTTGATATGGGGTCCACTTTCCCTTATATGATGCTATTTATGGTTGTGTATTTTGGTTTTGATCTAGAGGTTATTTCCAATCCTTTTCTATTTCTACCCTGATAGGTGACTTTATGGTTTCTAAAAGAGTCTATAGGGGGTGTGTGGTATCTTTTCGTTGTAAGAAGACTTTGGTGGATTTGTTCGAATTAGATATGGTATATTTTTATGTCATTCCGGGGATGGATTGGTTACACTCAAGCTACGTATCCTTAGATATCAGACCAGTGAGGTTGTCTTTAAGATCCTTAGTGAACTGGCTATTGAATAGAAGGGTAGTTCCCTAGCTTCTAAGAGGGGTTTACATCATGTCTTAGATCTCAGAGATTAATCTTTAATGGGTGTATCTATCGTTTGGCCCGAGTTAAAGACTCTAACTTGGAAGGTCCTTCTTAATATTTGGCTTCAGTGTTGAATGAGTTTCCTGAGGTCATTTTGGATGATCTTCCTGGTGTTCCTACGGATAGGGATATTGAAATTTGGGATTGATTTGGTTTTGGACACTCGTCCAATATCTATTCCTCCTTATAGAATTTCTCCGATTGAGTCGAAAGAACTTAAGAAAAGGATCTTTAGGATAAGGGTTTTATCCATCCTAGTGTGTCCCCATTGGGTGCACCAGTGCTATTCATGCATTAAAATAACGGTTCCCTTCGAATGTGTATTGACTATCTGCAGTTGAATAAAGTGATGGTTAGGAACAAGTTTTCTCTTCCAAGAATTAATGTCTTATTTGATCAGTTGCAAGGTGTCAAATTCTTTTCAAATATATATTTTAAGTGTGGGTATCATCAGCTTAAGATTAGGGAGTGGGATATCCCTAAGACAGCATTTCATACCTAATATGGGCACTTTGAGTTCCTAGTTATGTCATTTGGTGTGACTAATGCCCTAGCAGAATTCATGGATTTGATGAATAGGGTATTCCGTCAGTTTTTTAATCTATTTATCATTGTGTTCATTGGTGACATTTTGGTGTACTCTAAAAGTGAGATGGATCATGCCAATTACCTGTGTGTGGTGTTGCAGCCCTTGAAAGAGCAGCAGTTATATGCCAAATTCTCAAAATGTGAATTCTGGTTGAATGCTATCACTTTTCTATGTTATATTATTTCTAGTAAGGGGATCATAGTGGATCAACTAAAGGTGGTGGTGGTTAAGAAGTAGCCTAGACCCATGACTCCAATCGACATTCGAAGCTTGTTGAGTTTGGCTGGGTACTATAAAAGGTTTGTAAAGATTTTTTTGATGATAGTTGCCCCATTGACTAAGTTGAATCTAAAGAAGGTAAAGTTCTCTTGGTCAGCTAATTGTGAGGGTAGTTTTGAGAAGCTAAAGGATTAGCTAACTTCAACAATGGTTTTGACCTTTCCTGAAGGCAATGAGGGGTTTTTGGTTTACTGTGATTCACCCCAAGTGGGACTTGGCGATGTTTTGATGCAGCATGGTAAGGTGATTGCCTATGATTCTAGGTAGTTATAGGTGCATGAGAGGAATTATCCAACTTATAATATGGAATTATTAGCTGTCGTATTTGCATTGAAAATTTGTCATCACTATTTATGTGGAGTACACATGGACATCTTCTCGAATCATAAGAGTCTACAATATGTGTTCACTCAGAAAGATCTTAACCTCAGGCAGAGAAGATGGCTAGAGCTTCTCAAGGACTATGATATGAGTCTTCACTACCATCCAAGTAAGGGTAATTTTGTTGTTAATGCTCTTAAAAAGTTGTCCATAGAGAATTTAGCTTATATGGATAAGGAGAGGCAGGAGTTGGTGAAGGATATTTACCACTTAGCTAATTTTGGAATTTGCCTTTTGGACTCCGAGAATGGTTGGTATAAGAAATGGTTTGGCTCTCTCTTTGTGCAAAGATCAAGGAGAAGAAAATGCTAGATCTTGTCTTAATGAAAATCAAGGGTGATGTAGGTGGGAAAAAGGTAATGGTATTTAAGATCAGTGGTGATGGTACCTTGCGGAACCAAGGGAGGTTATGTGTTCCTGACCTTGATGGTTAATTGGCAAGGGTATTGGCTGAGGCGCATGAATTGCGCTATGTTGTTCATCCTAGTTTGATGAAAATGTATCATGATCTCAAGGATATGTATTGGTGGAATGGTAAGAAGAAGGATGTGGCTAATTTTGTGGCCAAATATTTGGCGTGTCAATAAATGAAGGTTAAGCACACGAGGCCTAAAGGCTTGTATCAGGAAATTGAATTTCCTGAATGGAAATGGGAAGTGATCAACAAGGATTTTGTTACCAGTCATCCTTAGCCTCAAAACCAATTTGATTTTGTTTAGTTCATTATGGATAGGATGACAAAGTTGACTCACTTCTTTCCAGTATGGACTAACTTTTTGGCCAAATATTATGTGAGGTTGTATCTTAATAAGATTGTAAAGTTGCATGGGGTACTTGTTTTGATTATCTCTGATCGTGGTACAAAGTTTTCATCTCACTTTTGGCGGTTTTTCAGAAGGGTTTGGGTACTAAGGTTGGTTTGAGTATTGCTTTTCGCCTGAAGATGGATGGGCAAGTAGAAAAGACTATTCATAAGTTGCAGGAAATTCTTAGTGCATATGTGATTGATTATGGCGGTAATTGGGTTGAGCATATACCTCTTGTAGAGTTTTCTTTCAATAATAGCTATCATTCTAGCATTGGGATAGCCCCTTTTGAGGCATTGTATGGTAGGAGGTGTAGATCTCCTATTGGGCCGTTCGAGCTTGGTAAGGCGGATATGTTTGGCCAGGATTTGGTTTATCAAGCTATGGAAAAGTTAAAGGTGATTTGGGTTAGTCTTAAGGTGTCTCAAAGTAGCCAAAAGTCCTACGCGGATGTAAGACATAGGTATTGGAGTTTGAGGTTAGGGATAGGATGTTCCTAAAGGTGTCTCCCATGAATGGAGTAATGAGGTTTGGGAAAAAATGGAAGCTCAGTCCTTGGTATGTTGGTCCCTATGTGGTTTTGAGAAGGGTTAGTAATGTCGTTTATAAATCGAAGCTGCCTTTTAGTTTGAGCTTCATTCATCTAGTATTCCATGTCTCTATGTTGAGAAAGTGTATAGGTGACCCTTCATTGTTTGTTCCTTTGGAAGGAATGGGTATCTCGGATTCTCTATCTTATGAAGAGATCTCCATTGGGATCTTGGACCGGCATGTTCGTTAGTTACGGACCAAGGATGTAGCTTCAGTTAAGGTTCTATGGTGGAACCACAATGTGGAAGAAGCTACTTGGGGAGCGGAAAAGGACTACAAACCAAGTATCCATATTTTTTGTCTACTCGAGATATTCATTCGGAAGGTATGTGTTCTTGATCATATCTTTGTTTTCTAACTTTGTTAAAGGAAGGTTGATTTCCTTGCATCTTTGTTTTATAACTTATTTAAAGGATGGAATGGTTATGTTGGGTGTAATCCGTGCTTGTACTAACTTGTCTGTCATTCAGGGATGAATGATCCTAGTAGGGTAGACTAAATCACCCTGGGTTTTTACCCTTATAAAATTTCTCGATTTTAGCTTCTAGACATCATACGACTTTGGGTACTTCTCATATGATGTGTTACGATTTGGTTAGTTTTGGTCATATGGTGACCAATGTGTGTTGGATTGTTTCTGTCCAAGGTACGATTAAAACATAAGAGTCGTATGTTAGGGTACTAATGGTAAGGTGTCTATCGTATATTGCCCTAATTTTGGTCTAGGTGAAACTATTCTACCTAGGGTACAATTTTATGGTACTAATCGTATGGTTGGGTATGATTTGGCTTGGGTGGTCATATGTTAGATAGTGTTGAGGTCCAAGGGTAGGCCTAGGGTACCACTCGTACCAAAGGGTACGGTTAGGGTAAGGTGGTCATACCATTTTACGGGAATTTTAAGTAGTTAAAGGTGAGGGTAATCTGGACATTTCCCCTCCTAACCTATTATGACCCCACGACATAAAAAACCTTTTTGTGTCTTCATTAACCTATTTTTAATCCATCAAACTCTATTAAGCACTCTCAAATTCTCTCAAGTCTCTTGGGTTAAAGAAGGCTAGGGTTTCATTCAAGGTGGTCAATTTGGGACTTACAAGAGTGATTTTTCTCCATCATATTCTTAATCTAAGGCATTTACTCCTCCCTCATTGCTAGTTCAAACTAAAGGCATGTTTTATGAATTGTTTTCATGGCATAAATATTGTATGGTTTTGAGTTTTCAAATACATATTGGGGGTTTTGGTTACAATGGTTAGTTATGATTTTCCCATGTATTTTACTTATGGTTTTCATATTATTATGGTGGTTTGAATATTTGGTTGCATGGAAATGGTTAATTGGTATGTAGTTTTAGCTTTGGAAAACTATGCCCCCAACTTGTTTGATAAAATGTCTATGAGAAGGTTTTTTGGTTAAATTGTTGGACTTTCAATGAACTATGCATGGTGTAGCTTAGTAATCGAACCCTAAATGGTATAAATGATTTAAATGGTTTGTAATGGTTAAATGGTAAGGTCTTGGTAGTTATGATTGGTCTAGTTGAAAGCCTTGTGGGGTAAAAGGGAATCCCCTAAGCAAACTTAATAACAAACAACTTGTGGGTTACATGGGATTCACCCAAGTCAACTTAATAATGTAATCTATGGGTACATGGGAATCCCTTCTTCTTAAAAAAGATGGCTAAGGACATTGCTCATAAGCTATAGTCGGTATGACGATACCACTACTTATAACCTTGGTTAATAATAAATAGAATGGTGGTTTGGTTGTGTGTTAATGGTTTTAATTGGGCAATAATGTTGGGGTATGATAGCTAACCATGAAGGTGTGATTCCAATGGACAGACACTAGAAACTCATGTTTGCCGACATGAGGATTGGTCATGGCAACCATTATGATACTTACGGGGTACACAGGAATCCCATAAGTACACTTGTACATATGTGTCATGGAGAGAGAAAGGTACTCAGAAATTCCCTACTCCTATGGTATCTCTGATTCATGTGGCTACACGCATCGAGGCCTATTTAGGGGGGTACACTGGACCCATATATCCTATGGGTGATTCTAGGATGGTTAAGCTACATATTTCCAGGTTAATTATTTTAAAGGCACTCTAAACCAGATTGGCTTTCCCGACATGGATATATATATATATATACACACACACATATATATATGTATGGTTGTTAATGCATATGGTTGGTATATGTATGGTTATGAAAGCATATGGTTGGTTTACTTAGTTTTAAAGGTCGGCATTAGTTTATCCTTACCCTAAGTCTACGCTAGCATTCACCCGCTAACCCATCTTTGGGCGTTGTATCCCCACACGTTGCAGGAACCGACTGTTATACTCCTCTTACTTAGTGATCAGATTCGGGATCAACTGTTGGGGGCATGTCCCAACCTGATATTATTTTTCTTTTGGTTAGAGGCTTTGTTGGACTACTATGGGTTGGTATAGGCAATGTTAGCAGTAGTGTCAGACTTAGTATTGGCATTGGTATTGGGACTGATACTGTTTGACTATATTTATGATTGTTCCATCCTATTATGTTATGGACTCGTACTTGGTTAGTTTT
The DNA here is from genome assembly GCF_002878395.1 of Capsicum annuum. Classification (NCBI taxonomy): domain Eukaryota; kingdom Viridiplantae; phylum Streptophyta; class Magnoliopsida; order Solanales; family Solanaceae; genus Capsicum; species Capsicum annuum. The sequence goes on along the minus strand of NC_061114.1, from coordinate 125,756,182 downwards.
TTGGTTTTGGTATGGTTATTGGTTGGGTATTGGATTCTTGGACTTGCTTGGGTTGGTCACGGTTATGGACTTATCACAGAGTCTGGAATTTTACAAAATGGTATCTTGTTATATATTTGGAATTCATCAAACTCAGGGTACGTGATTTGAGGTTGGGTTAGATAATGGGGGTGGTCCTCGGTCCTGGTTAGACTTCGGATGCCCATTATGACAAAGCCCTAGTTTGGGTCGTGTCACATTAGGCCAAGGCTTGTGATAACCTTGTAGAGTCATTGTGTATAATATACTCTTATAAATGGTAGACTGACACTTGAGAGGGTTGCATATAAATTATTGAGTAAGTTTTGTATGGAATAATGGATGAAAATTTTGAGTATTACTAATGATGTAGCCCTTATGTGTGACTAATAATATAATTTATATGTATCATTTATGACTTATGCATGTAATTATGGGTATGACTTCCAAGTATGGTTAATGGCTTGGCCTATTGATATGTTTCATGTTATAAATATCGATATGATTAAGGGTTAATAGCTAATAGGTATGATATGTCTTATATAGATATACAATATGGCTCATGGGTATGATATGACTTATGTAGATATATAATAAAGCTCATGGGTATGATATGGCCTATATAGATAAAATGTGGCTTATAGATATCATATGGCTTAAATATATACATAAGATGGCTCGTAGAAATAACGTGGCATATAGATGTGATTAACAGCCTTTAGATAAGATGGGTGGTCTATTGATATGGTTATTATGGATTTCAAATACTCTTAGTAATAGTGCTTATGAATATTAGTATTGATATGGTCTCCGGATATAATCAATAATATGGCTTATAGACATGATTTTAGGTGAGACCTAAAGATATTATTCCTTATTCGGTGTATAATTATGAATAGAGGAATGGTATATAGATATGATTTATTAGTATAATATATTAGGCTTGGCTTATTGACACGGCTCACTAATATGATTCATTAATGTGGTTTTTAATTATGAGTTTTGGTTCGAGCCCGGTAATTGTTAATGGTGTTGATAATATGAGTTCCTACTCAAGTCCAATAATTATTAATGATATTGGTAATGAGAGTTTTAGTTTAAGTCTAGTATTGCAAGTTACTTACGATGTGGTATGGGACAAATGGATTCTTGGTTATGATGTTGTAATCGGTAAATTACAGTTGTGTGGTAGGTTTCTTTTCCTGATTGTACTCTCCAGGATTATGGGGGCCTACATGGGGTTATTTACTTTTCCGCACTTATTGGCTTATGGGGACAATTTAGTAGTTAGAAATGTATGATTGTTATGTTATCATTTCGATTCTATTTATTTATGTTGGTATAGCGGTGTTGGAGGCTATTTCTAGGTTTGACCCTTTTATCTTGACTTAGTTTATGTTATCTTGTATCTTATCATATTTATATCATGATTAAGCTCAGTCTACTGATGATGCCTACTGAGTACCCATTGTTTGGAACTCAAACTACACTTTTGTACCTTTTTGGTGTAGATCCGAGTACTAGTTATCGTTGCTAATTTGTTGATTGTGCAAAGTTGATTTCACATATTGGGTGAGCTGTTGGAGTCGAAGTTACCCTTTTTTTCCTTCTAGCTATCTATGTCTAGTATTTCATTTTCGAGATGGATTGTATTTGTCTATGCAGTACTCATGGTCCTCTTCTAGTTTCTCTTGTATCGACATTACTGAGTCTGGGGATATTTGTTGGTTTCTATCTATTTATTAGATCTTTATGACTGATCATCATTATCTAAATCTTTAAATGGTTTATTTTCGAATTTTAGGCCATTTTCCCACCAAGTTAGCCCATTGCATCTAGCTTTAGGCAATGGTTCGGCTTATCTATTGGAGAGATAGAGTAGGTTCCATCATGACTTATAAATTGAGTTGTGGCACAAGTGACCACAAGATAACCCAACCGAAAAAACACTAAGAAAATATATAATAATTGATAAAACAAAATTATGGAGAAGCTAAACTAAATAATATAATAAATATTCATAGGAATCAAATTAGCACTAAACAAGTCTGAGATCAAAAGTTGAACATCAAACTATAATTTTGAAAAGCCTCTTCTAAGATGAGTTGCTAGGAAAAGCCCCCAACTAACTCAAATTGTCTGAAAATTGGGAACAATAAAGACAAAACCCTGGTCCTTGCATGATGGGGACTCACTAACATTGTTGTTGTTGATACAGGATTAGATCTTACTAGGTGTGATCCAGGTGATGAGCATCAGGACCTATATTATAAAACAATATAGGAAAAAGAAAGTATGCGATCAGCAGTTTGCATGTATTGAGTATGTGAGATAAAACATAACTAATCTAAACTAAACATGCTATACACATAACATGGAGAACTAAATGGAAGACCAAATGATAAACATGTACTGCATAATGAATTAAATAGTTGAATACAAGGTCATGCAAAAAATCAGGGTCTGAACTACAAACTATAGACTGTGGAACCTACTAATAACAAACATAGCCCAATCTAAACTAACCGGGGTCCAAGATATAACCCCAGCTAGAAGGATGTTCAGTATCTAGCCAGGGTACAAAAACTAACGGATGTGTATCCACTAAACTAATGTCCAAAATGATTAAGATGGAAAGCCTGATTTAAGGGGTTACCCTTTAGAACCTACCATGGCGCCATAGTTCTGGGACTTAGGAACTTCTACTAAAGTTCTTAGCTTAACTGGCGGATGAACCTTAATCTCTGTGTCCGTTCGATGCTAAGTACTACTCCTAACTGAAGGATACTAATAACTACAATGCTCAGTAATCGTAATAATTTGATTATTAAAATAAATGTACTATCTAGAAGCATGAAAAACATATAAAATGGGAAATATAGCATCCAAAAGTATTTGCATACAATCCTAGGTCATTGGGTGTTCATAACCCACCATCTCAGAAGAATGCAACTACTCCGTCAATTTCATAAATTGAAAACAATTACAAAATTAGATGACTCAGGTAAAATAATCATGGAAATTATAACATAACTAGGGTTTGGGATCATTGTCAAGTAATGACAGTGGAACTTATGCTATAACGGTAATCATAACTCAATACACCAACTGACTAAGATATCAATAAATTTACCAATAGCCATAAACCCTAAATTATGAAGAAGGAGTTGAACTGGAGAATTAGGTAACTTTAGCACTCAGTAGGTGAAAGAGAACCCATTGATGAAATCCCACATACCTGGAGAAGAGAACCCTGAAGAATTTTCTAAAGTTGGATGCCTAGGAAAAAGAATCACCTATTTTTTCTTCTAAAACTAAATATAGGATGATATTCTAGTAGTGAGAGCTTTGGGTTATATAAACCCCACTAATGACCCTTGACATTCCCAAATTTAATGTTTAAGATGGGAACCAATTGATATTCCCCTTAAAATTTCATAACTAGAAACTGATGGGAGGGATATACGAGACATTCCCAAGATCGAGGGACCAACCTATGATCGTAGGTTGAACTCATGGTTCGGAGATTGATGATAGTTCTCTAAAAATGATAAAATGATCCCTGGTATAATTATGAAATCTACCTATGCTCATACCTTGGTTTGTAGTTTGCTGGAAACATCGAGAGCATCTGTGGGACTCATGATCATGCCTAGGAATCGTGGTTTCAAATCACGATCTTAGTTACCTTTCATGGAATGAAGGTACACTTTGTAAAATTTCATATGTTGGGATTTTATAGCTCATATGAGACCATTGTACAATCATGCAATGTAACCATGGCCGTGGTTTGGGTTCGTGGTATCTGTACAGCAATACTTTACTGAAAAGTCCATAACCTTTTACTTTGATGTCATATTAAGTCAAAACTAGATGTGTTGGAAAGATAATTCAAATGTCTATAATTTGGTGTGTTTGGGACTTAAAGATACGTTAAATATTTGGAAGTTATTCTCATTTAAAGCTAAATCACTACCATAGGGATTGATCGGTGAAAGAGGTTTTCGCTTAGTTAAGGGCAAAAGGGCCAGGGGGATTTGGTACATAGCCAAATACTTATCATGATGTTAAAACTTAGTGATTTACCCTACTTATAATCTAAGAATTTTTATTTCCTAGGCTTGAATATTTCGAGGAGTTATAATATCTCCTTCTTGGGTGATTCGTCCCTGAATGGAAACTGACTAAACTGGAAAGTTAGGGGAAAAGAGTTGCAATTCCCATATTTTCTTCACCACTTCTCCCAGTATTATTGGAATCCCTTTACACTATCTATATCTAAAATTCCTATGCTAAATTTGTAAGATTTGAACACTGACATTATATTAGATCGATAGCTGAAACATAGGCTGACTCGAACTCATGGACGTATGTTATGGCATGAGAATAGCTGGGTGACATAAAATAGAATGAATTAATTGATTAAGGGAAAGAATTAATTAATTAAAGGAAACTGTTACCTCAATTTGGGACTGATTTTGAAGGGAAAAGGTGGGAATACTTGGTCATCCTGTCTGCCTCCACTTTACAAGTCACTCCCTCAACCAACTGATTTTGCCAAAGAACCTTCACCAATGAAACCAATTTGTTCCTCAATCTATGAACAGTATTTCAATAGGAACACATTCGTAAGAGAGATCTATCTTTCACGCCAACCTTTATAAGGATACAACTGATGCAGCATCACCAATGCACTTTTTTAGCAAGGAAACATGAAAGACTAGATGCACTATTGCTAAGTTCGCCGGCAAATTAAAATCATAGGCTACATTGCAAAAATGACCTACAATCTGATAAGGACCGATAAAGCAGGGACTGAGCTTTCCTTGTTTCTCAAACATTTTCACCCCTTTCATAGGTGAGACTTTCAAGTAGACAAAATCACCAATGGTAAACTCAAGTTCCCTCCTCCTTACATCTATATAAGACTTCTGACTACTTTGAGTCATTCTTAAACTCTTGCTAATCAGCTAAAATTTTTCCATATCTTCATAGACTGAGTTAGTCCCTACCAATGAAGCTTCATAAACTTCAAACAAACTAATAGGAGACCTACACCTTCTGCCGTAAAGTGCCTCAAATGAGGCCATATAAATAGTAGAGTGATAGTTGTTATTACACGTAAACTCGATCAAAGGAAGATGATCATCCCAACTACCCTTAAAATCAATCACGCATGGTCTCAATATGCCCTCTAAAGTTTGAGAGGTCCTCTATACCTGGCTATCTATCTGCAAATGAATGGTTGTACTAAGATGAACTTGGGTACAAAGACCCTTCTTAAATGCCTTCCAAAATTAAAAGGTAAAATACGTACCTCTATCTGAAATGATAGTTAATAAGACTCCATGCAATCTTACCAACTCCTTCAGGTAGAGTTTGGCATAGTCCTCATATGAATCTAAAATGTTAACTGGTAGGAAATAGACCGACTTAGTCATTCTATCCACTATGACCTAAATAGAATCCTATTATCGACGACTATGAGGCAACCATTTAACAAAGTCCATGTTCACTACCTTCCACTTCTAAGTAGGAATATTAATGTCCTAAATCATGTCACCAGGTCTCTGGTGCTGAACCTTAACCTACTAGAAATGTAGGAACTTAGTCACAAATTCCTGATATCCTTCTTCATACCATTCCACTAATAGACTTCTCGTAGATCATAGTACATCTAAGTGGCTCCTGGGTGAATAGAATACCAAAAACCATGAGCCTTTACTAATATTCACTATCTCAATTCATCTATATCTAGAATACAAAGTCTTCCCTGATAGCAAAGAACACTATCTCCCCCTTGGGTGAAAATCTCAACCTTCTGACTTTAGACCACTGCTTTTAATTTAAGAAAAATACAATCACTATACTCCATTTCCTTAACTACTAATGAGTCTTCCAAATCATTCAGGACCAATATACTTCCTTCGACGGAGTCGACCAATTGAACTCCTATCCTGGCCAATCTATGAACCTCACTATCTAGTTTTTTTTCTCATCCTCTACATGAGCAACACTCTTCTTAGGTAATCTTCTAAAAGCGATGACTACCATATTGTCCTTCCCTGAATCGTAAAAAACACTCATATTATAATCCTTTATCAACTCGAGTCATTTTCTCTAACAAAGATTCAAATCTTTTCGACTGACCACATACTAAAGACTTTTTTGATTGGTGAACACGTCAACATGAATCTAATAGAGGTAATGTTTCCAAATCTTAAAGGATAAAACCACTGCTCCAACTTTAGATCATGAGTCGGGTAGTTTTTATCATGAGGCTTGAGCTTTCTAGAGGCATATGCTGTAAATTTGCGTTGCTGCATCAACACTCAACCAAGTCCAACCTTGGAATCATCAAAATAAACCACAAAACCATCTAAGACCTCAAGCAAAGTTAAAACTAGAGCGGTAGTGAGTTGAGTCTTAAACTCTTATAAACTCTTCTCACAAGGATCAAACCACTGAAATTTGACTTTTTTATGAGTCAACCTGGACATGGGATAGGTAATGAAGGAAAATCCCACGACAAACCATCTGTAGTAGCGGGATAAATTCAAGAAACTCCTAATATCTACTAGAGAAATAGGTCTAGTCTAGTTTCTTACTGCTTTAGTCTTACGATCAACCCAAATTCCTTCTCAGGAAATAACATGACCAAGTAATGTTACTCATTTCAAGTAGAATTCACATTTGTTAGATTTGGCTAATAGCTAGAAACCCTTAAGAGTCTATAAGATAATTCTCAAATGATTCGCATATTCATCCTCACTCAGAGAATAAATGAGGATGTTATGTATGAAGACTTTAATAAATATGTCTAGGTATTGCTTGAACACCATGTTCATCATGTCCATAAAAGCTCTAAGAGAATTGATTAGTGCAAAAGGCATAACAATAGATTTAAAGATGACCATACTGAGTTCTGAAGGTTGTCTTTGGAATGTCGGGTTCTCTGAATCTGAGCTGATGATAGCCTGATCAGATTTCTATCTTCAAAAAGAAACTTGCACCCTGAAGTTGGTCAAATAAGTCATCAATATTGGTAAGGGATACTTATCTTTTATTGTGACCTTGCTCAACTGATGGTAGTCAGTGTACATTCTGAGAGAATCATCTTTCTTGCACAAGAAAAGAACCAGAGCACCCCATAGAGAGATGTTGGGCTTGATAAAACCCTTATCTAGGAGGTCCTTTAATTTCTCCTTCAACTATTTAAGCTCGAATAGAGCCATTCTTTAGTGTGGAATTGAAATGAGTTGGTTATATAGAAGGAGATCTATTCCAAAGTTAATTTCCCATTAGGGAGGAACTTTGGGTGTTCTGGAAATACTTTTGGAAATTTATTTACCACTAAAACTTACCCAAGAGTTAGGGTTTTGTACTTTGAATCCTTAACCTAAATGATAGATGCATACTTTGAAGATCAACTTTCTAGCCTTAAGGTAAGAGATGAATTGACCCATAGGCACTGAGTACTACCCTTCTACAGAAATTAAAATTGGAGTACTAACTTCCTACAATCAATCAAGGGATAGATAAGGTGTATCCAATAATGACATCAAAATATACCAAGTCTAACTCTACAAGAACAACTGCATAACATTTTGGTAAATTATAACTGGTAATTTATGTATACCCATTTATCTATAACGGAGTCACCAACTGGAGTAGAGAATCTGAAAGATTTTGAAAGAATTTTGAGAATAACACCGAAGCCTACTGATATATATGGAGTTACAAAGAAAAGTGTAGCTCCAAGATCTAATAATGCATAGACCAGAACATGGAAAACCTATAACATACCTATGACTACATTAGGAGAACCCTCCTAATCTTGTTGAGTCTGAACAGAATAGAACCGATTCTGATGGTTCCTGCCATTTGAACTAGAGAAGGCACCTGCTGAGTATGGCAACCTACGGAAGCTACTAAAGAAATGGACTGGCCTCGCTGATGGGCGTCTTTACCTTCTTGGGAAGCCACTAGACATTCCCTAAACTTGTGGCCTATCTTTCCACACCTAAAAAACCTATCACTAATGATCATACACTCACCCTTATGGTTCCTACCATATTTTTTGCATACCAAATTAGTACGAACATTGCTCACACTACCCTAGGACTTAGAGCCTGGTGCCCTATCTCGATGGTCTTTCCTGAACTTGCGCACTGGGGCACTAGCAAAAAATGAGGCAGAGCTGAACACTTCTGATAGAACAGAGAACGATTTCCACCATCTAACATTTGTTGAGAGAAACTAAAGTTTCTTATTCTAGACCTTTTACTCTCTCTTTCCTTATCCTTGGCTTTCTCTTGCTCTATCTGCTAAGCATGAACCATCAACCTGGATATTTCCATATCCTTCACCAACACAGCATTCCTACATTATTTAACCACATCCTCAAAAACACCAAACATAAACTTGCTCATGCGATGTCCGAAATCAAATCAGCAACCATAGTTGGAGCATATCTTGCCAACTAAGTAAACTTAAAGGAATACTTATTCATACTCATGCTACTCTATTTTAGGTTTATGAACTTTTTCATCTCACCCCTAACTCAAGCGGGAAGAACTTGTTCAAAAATACCACCACAAACTCGTCTTATTATACTAGTTTTGTGTTTGTACCCCTATCATCTTTTCACTGCATATACAAAGTATGAGCTACCCCTTATAGTTGACAGGTAGCCATGTTGGAACTCTCAGTTGGGGTAATACCCATAATCTCTATAACATTTTGAAAACTATCCATGAACTAATATGGATCCTCCTCAGACTTGGATCCAAAGTACACTGAGGGATTTATTCGAGTAAAGTCTCAAATATTGGTTGTTGCCACTTTCACTATCGGGTTGGTTGGTGCCACAGCAGGTTAGTTATTCTAGGCATTCATAGATTGGGTAAGGCTGCAAAGGAAGCTAGTTTTTCTGGAGCTGGTGGTGCTTGTTAATTATCCACCCTTTTCTCATTTTCACTTCTCCTTCTACTGGTCTTCTTAGGAGGCATATTCTATAAACATGTAGAGAATGAGTTAGAAGAAGGTTTTAATAGAGCTCACACTCTATCGCAAGATAAGAACATGAAAGAAGTGAAACTTTTCCTAAAATATCTCATAGCTCTTCACTTATAAGTATGGGGCACTTCATATTCATGAATAAGAACTATTCAACGTGACTTTTAGACACCCTAGGACACTTGAAATATATTTCTCTAATAACAAGTTTGTTATGAACTGAGGCTACCCTCTAGTTGTAATATGGTGCTTAGAATAAATAACAAGTAACACCAAGCTAACTTATGGCCTTATAAAACACTAAAAATATAGATAATAATTGATAAAAACACTTATGTGGTAGCTGAAATGGATAATATACTAACTATTCAAAGGAATCGAATCATAACTAAATAAGACTGAGATCAAAAGTTAAACATCTCACTATAAGTCTGAAAAGCTTCTACTTAGATAAGATGCTTGGACAAGCCCCCAGCTAACTCTAATTTTCTGAAACTGGGAACGACAAAGACAAAATAAAATAAAATGTTGAATCTATTTCGTACATAATGAGGACTCACCAAAATTAGTGTTGTTGATATGGGATGAGATCGTACTATGTGTAATCTAGGTGCTGAGCATAGGACCTATATTATAAGATAATATGGCATAAAAGAAAGTATGTGATTAGTATTTTGAATGTACTGAGTATGTGAGATAGGAAATAACTGATTTAAACTAAACATGGTATATACATAACATGGAGAACTAAATGCAATACCAAGCAATAAATACATGTTGCATAATAAACTAAATAGTTGAAGGGTCATGCAAGAAATCTGAATCTGAACTGCAAACTGTGGACTATGGGAGCTACGAATAATCGACATACCTTAATCTGAGTTAGGGTTCAACCTGTAACCCAAACTAGAAGGGTGTTCAGTACTTTGATAGGGTACGAATACTGATTGATGTGGATTCACTAAACTAATATCCAAAAGGACATAGGTGTCAAGCCTGATCTGAGTAATGAACCTTTAGAACCTACAGTGACGTTGTAGCTCTGGGACATAGGGACTTTTACTAAAGGTAACATACTAACTACTAGATGAGCCTTCATCCCTGCATTTGCTCGATGCTAAGTACTACCCCCAACTAAAGAACAATAATAAGTGCAATGCTCGCCGATGGTTATAATCTGATAATTGAAATAAATGTACTATATCAAAGAAATAAAAACATGTAAAGTGAGAAATATAACATCCAAAAGTATATGCATGAAATCCTAGGTCATTGGGTATTCATAACCCTTCATCTCTAAAGAATGCAACTACTATGTCAATTTCATAAACTGAAAGCAATTATAGAATTGCATTACTCAGGTCACATAATCATGGAATTTACAATGTTACTAGAATTTGGAATCATGATCAAGTAATAAAATTGAAATTTATTCTAGATCAGGAATTATAACTCAATGACACCAAAGAACTGAGATATCAATGAATTTACCAATAGCCATAAACCCTAAAGTACGAAGAAGGAACTGAACTAGAGAATTGGGTTAACTTGGAACTCAATGTGTGAAATATAACCTTTTGATGAAATCCCACATACCTTGAGAAGAGAACCCTAAAGAATTCTTTAGAGTTAGATGACTAAGGAAGATGAACCCTAAGTTGCCTTGGGGAAAATAAATTGCCTTTTTTCCCTTCTGAAACTAGTATCGGATAATATTCTAAGTAATGAGATCTTAGGATCATATAAAACCCACTAATGACCCTTGAAGTTCCCAAAATGACATATTTTTAATGTTAAAAGAGTGGAAGAAACTGATATACCCCTTAAAATTTCATAAATGGAAACTGCTGAGAAGGACGTACGAAACCTTCCCACGATCGTGGGACCAACCTATGGTAGTGGGTTGCACTCATGGTTGGGATCTGGGTGAGAGCTCTCTAAACACGATCAGATGAGCCTTGATATGATCATAGATCTACCTATAATTGTACCTTGGTTCGTAGTTTGTTGGTAACATCGTGAGCATCTGTGGGACTCACAATCATGCTTAGGAATCATGGTTTGAAAGAACAATCATGCTTTCCTCTTGTGGCATGAGGGTACACTTTTTCAACTTTCAGATGTTGAGTTTGTCTCAATCAAACAAGACCATTGTATGGTCGTAACATGTAACCACGGTCGTGGTTTCAGCTCATAGTATCTCACTGTATAGCAGTTCTTTACTGAAAAGGCCATAACCTTTAACTCCGATGTTGAATTAAGGCAAAACTAGATGTGTTGGAAACATAATTCAAATATCTATCATTTAGTGGATCTAAGACTCAAATATACATCAAAAATCATAAAGTTATGCTTGTTTGAAGTTGATCACTACTTTAAAAATCTATCGACAAGGAAGGTTGTGGCTAGGTTAAGGGCAAGGGGCGTGGGGGTTTTGTTAAATTCCCAACTACCTTCTTATATTGTTAAAACTTAGTGGTTTACCCTATCTATACTTGAAGCATGGTTCTTGCCTAGGCTTGAATTTTTTGGGACGTTACATCTTCTTTCTCGATGTGTTGTGGAGAAGCAAAGGAATTATAAGTTCTAATTGTTTTTCACTATCTTTTTCGTGTTTTTTGTTCGTCTTTTGTGTAATACCCTACCTCTTTTATCTTTTGCATATGTGTTCCTTCGCTACATCCATTCTTACTTGTTTTGAATATTACCAATCACTTTCCCATTTGTTTGGTTTGTGGCTATTTCATTATTTTCCTTTTTTTAAATTTTGGATGTATGGATCTACATTCCATCTCATTGTGTCCTTATAATTTTTGCTTCTTGCAATATTTAGGGAGGTAGTTATATTTGATGTTGATCCACTTAGATTTGGTTTCTCCTGTGCTCTCATCTTCCTCTAAAATTTTAGTTCTCTTTGGATGTTGTACTTGTAGATCCATCTTCATTTTAATTTTAGCACAGCTAGATCTAATTTTGCTATGTTTTCTCATATCCATAATAGGAGGTTTCTCGACTGCCACTGCAAGCGAGAAACAACTAAGCTACCAAAGAAATTAGGAGACAACTTTGAAAAACTTATCCATGCTATTGCAATTGAAATCTCCTCTTTCATGGTGAATCATGAATTCCACTTTAAGGGTCTCATCTAGCAATAGTAATTATGAACCTTTAAGAATAGGACGGGATCTATATAATCTACAAATAATCTTCCAACAAAGATCAGCAATAATTATATATTTTCTCTCAATCAGGTCAATCGCATGGGCCTTCGATCCAACTATATAAAGGTATTACCTTGCGAAGCTCATGAATATATGGATTATCATACAAAACTTTCCAAGTATGACATAAGAAAGGTTTCATTGAATAATCAATTATTGTACCTCTGAAGATTCCCATATAACTTGATGTTCGCCAACTAAGAAAATCACTTATTTCTTGAAATGGTATGTTTAGGGGAGGGGCGTTGTTTGTTCATTAGCATATCATATCTGCATATTTTTGCAATAAGAGTAGGTGGTTAGAGTGTCGAAGAGGGTAGAGCAACCTCTAGCGGAGGCTGACCACCCATCGCAAGAGATATTGATGGCAGCAAGAATACTAACGTTAGAGTTCGTTAAGGAATCACAAAGAGTGCTTTATTAGAGCTAAAGTACACGCTTTACTTTGTTTCAGTTATCCACACTTTTCTAGTTTTCCACTAGTTTATTTAAAAGAGAATAAACACTTCTAAATCTATAAATAATAAATAGTTAATTTTTATTTTTCATTTTATCCTATGAAAAGCTTTCACGATGGCATATCCACGTTTTTCTAGTTTTCTACTAGTTTATTTAAAAGAGAATAAAATACTTCCCAAGTCTAAAAATAATTAATTTTTATTTTTCATTTTATCCTATGAAAAGCTTTCGCATAACTATCATCATATCATATGTTTAAGATTAAAGTAAAAAGAAGGTTAATAAAAAAGTACGCTTGAGGTAACTTTTTTCTCCCCAACCCAAGAAGATCAGTAGTGTACTTATAATAGAAAAGTATGTTGTTTACCCAAAAAAAAAATATGCTTGAGGTATTTTTTTATCACCCCAACCCTAGACGATCAATAATGTATTTACTCTGCGACATGACTCAAATCCGCAATCTATTAATTGATAATAGACATGCTCAACCACTTGAGCAAAGATTCCAAGATAAATAAGAGAAAGAAATCAGTGGACTTCTCAAGAACTAGGTTTGATACATTTTGGTTGATCCTGGATGAATGGAATACCATGAACAATGTGCCTCTATCATAATCTTCTTTCTTAGCCCGTCTACATCCGGTACACACAATCGGTTTTGGTACTGAAGTACTCCTTCTCGCGTAAGCTCAAATGCCTTGGTCGTACCACTCTAAACATTCTCCTTAAGCTGTATGATAAGCTCAAATGCCTAGGTCGCACCACTCTTTCACTTCAGCTACTAATGAAGATTCCGCAGCTTATGTATGATAAGCTCTTTATCCGGAGTTTCAAAAAGGCGAACTCCCAAACTAGCTAACTAGTGAAGATATTTAATCATCCCTTGCCTTTCTATAGGTGCCATCATAGCCTTACGACTTAACGCATCAGCTACCACATTTGCTTTCCCTGGATGGTACAAGATATCAACATCGTAGTCCTTTAATAGTTCAAGCCATCTCCGCTGCCTTAAATTTAGATCCTTCTGATTAAAAATATATTGCAAGCTCTTATGGTCAGGATATATATCAACATGAACCCCATATAAGTAGTGGCGCCATATCTTTAAAGCAAAAATAACTACTGCCAGCTCAAGATCGTATGTAGGATAATTTTTCTCATGTGGCCATAATTATCTAGAAGCATATGCTATTACCTTACCATGCTGTATCAATACACATCCTAAACCAATTCTGGAAGTATCACAATACACTGCATACCCTTCGATGCCTTCTGGAAGTACTAACACGGGTGTAGAAATCAACTTGTTCTTTAAACCTTCACTAGATACAATATGACCCAAAAATGCCACCGACTTTAACCAAAACTCACATTTAGAGAACTTTGCATAATGCTTACAATCACGAAGAGTTTGCAATGTCTGTCGTAAGTGATTGGCATGGTCCTTTTTGATCCAGAATAAACTAGAATATCATCTATAAAAACTATGATAAATACATCCAGGAATGGCTTAAACACCTTATTCATCAAATCCATAAAAGTTAAGGGTGCATTTGTTAGCCCAAATGACATAACTAGAAACTTATAATGACCATACCGTGTTCGGAAAGTTGTCTTGGGTATATCCTTCTCTTTGACCCTCACTTGGTGGTAACCGAACCTCAAATCAATCTTAGAAAAGCACTTGGCACCCTGTAACTGATCATATAAATCATTAATTCTTGGGAGAGGATATTTATTCTTAATAGTCACCTTATTCAATTGCTGATAATCAATACACATCCTCAGCGAGCCATCCTTTTTGCGCACAAATAACACTGGTGCTCCCCAGGGGGACATACTAGGCCTTATGAATCCCTTCTCTAGCAAATCTTTCAATTGCTCTTTCAATTCTCGTAATTCTGCTAGGGCCATTCTATACGGAGGAATGGAGATTGGTTGGGTGCCTGGTATTACATCAATACCAAACTCTACTTCTCATTCAGGAGGCAAACCTGGAAGATCTTCAAGAAATACATCAAAAAATTTATTTACCACCGGAACAGCGTGAAGAGTTGGTGGCTCCACTTCTGCATCCCTTACTCTAACTAAATAATATATGTATCATTTGGAAATCATTCTTCTAGCCTTAAAAAAGAAATAAATCTACCTCTTAGTGTGCCAATTTCACCTTTTCATTTAAGGACTGATTCATTTGGAAAATAGAAATATACCTTTTTCGTGCAGCAATCAATTATGGTATAACATGACGCCAACCAATCCATACCCATTATAACATCAAAATCTACCATTTCTAACACCCTAAGATCATCCATCATATCACAACCACAAACAGTTACTATGCAGTTTCGGTAAACCCTTTTAGCTATAATAGATTCCCCAACCGGTGTGGAGACTTCAAATGGCTTAACTAAAAGTTCGGGTATTCTTTCAAAATTTCCAGCAACCAATGGAGTAACATAAGATAATGTAGAATCGGGATCAATTAAGGCATATACATCAAATAAAAAGATAGACAACGTAGCCGTAAACACATCTGGGGAATTCTCTAAATTTTATCGATCCGCTAGATCATACGTACGATTTTGAGCCCCGCTAGAACTCGTGGCTCCTCTATCACCTCTAACATGACCCATTAGTTGTGGACCCCTTCCTGAAGAAGGCATCGATAATGATGATTCAACAAATGACCCTGTAGGTCATGCCATACCCCCTACGCCCCTTCATGGGTATTCTCCCATCATATTCCCCGACATACCGCACCAAAAGCAAACATTGGTCCCCAGCCGACATGCGCCCAAATGATACCTTCCACATATATTGCATGGCTCTCGAGGAGGTCTCGATTGGTTCATATTCCCTTGCCCTTAGTGCCTCACTGTCTGCAAACTCTGACTCTCACTTCTGTGCCCAAATTGTTTTCCTCTGGACCCTTGGAACTGTGGTGGGGCACTAGCTAAAGAATAAGAAGATAATGGCCTAGGTGGTCTAGTAGAAAACTGTGGTCTGAACCCTCCTTGGGATTCCATGAACTGCCCTGTAGATCTGGCCCTCTTGGAATATCCTCTTTCTAATTCCTGTGTTCTTCTCCTCTACCTCTGATCTTCCATTTTCTATGCAAGATGTTGGATCCTCGCTATGTCTATATCTTTGTTCAAAGTGGTAATAGTACAATCTCTAACCAGATATGGATCCAGCCTATCCACATATTGATGAACTCTATCATCTATAGTATCTACAACATTAGGAACATATCTCGACAAGGAATTAAATCGGAATATGTACTCCCTCACGCTCATATTCCCCTGACAAAGATTTAAAAACTGATCAGCACAGGCCTGACGAATCTTGAATGGAAGATAATAATCAAGAAATGCCAATTTGAACTCTTTCCAAGTAGCTGGGGGTGCATCAATACCCCTAGATTATTTCCTGTCCTCGTACCAATATATAGCCTCTCCTTTGAATCTATACGTTGTAAACTCCGCTGTCACTCTACCCGTTACATGCATAATATCTAAGGACCTTTGAATTTGATCAATAAAATCTTGTGGGTCCTCGTTAAGATCTGATCCAGAAAGTGGGATGATCCATCTTAAGAAAATCCTGTGTTTGAAAGCTAGCCGCACTATCTGTACCACTAGAACCCTTGGTAGGAATAGCTTGCCCTTGAGCTTTCCCAGCAACTATACGAGTCAAAAGTTGCACTATATTTCTAAGGTCTTGATCAGCAGAATTAATACGTGGCTCTAGGGATATAGTTCTCCTCCTCCTTATTTCTTCTGGAGTGGAAGATAGTGGGTGACTTACTAGTCCCCTCTCCGGAAGCCACATGTACTTGTTTACCGGTATTGTTGCTTCTGGTAACCGGCATCATTACTATAAGAAGAGAAACAAATGGATTCAGTGGTCAACTATGATTTCATATACAATATAGGCTCTATCGCACGATCTAAGACATGAAGAAAAAGAAACAAAAGATATTGAGGGAAGCAAGAATACTAAGGTTTGAGTTCGTTAAGGAATCACAAAGAGTGCTTTATTAGAGCTAAAGTACTCACTTTAGTTTGTTTCAGTTATCCACACTTTTCTAGTTTTCCACTAGTTTATTTAAAAGAGAATAAAATACTTCTAAATCTATAAATAATAAATAGTTAATTTTTATTTTTCATTTTATCCAATGAAAAGCTTTCACGATGGCATATCCACGTTTTTCTAGTTTTCTACTAGTTTATTTAAAAGAGAATAAAAAACTTCCTAAGTCTAAAGATAATTAATTTTTATTTTTCATTTTATCCTATGAAAAGCTTCCGCATAACTATCACCATATCATATGTGTAAGATTAAAGTAAAAATAAGGTCAATCAAAAAGTATGCTTGAGGTAGCTTTTTTCTCCCCAACCTAAGAAGATCAGTAATGTACTTATAATAGAAAAGTATGTTGTTTACCCAAAGAAAAAAAAATATGCTTGGGGTATTTTTTTTTCACCCCAACCCTAGAAGATCAATAATGTATTTACTCTGCGACATGACTCAAATCCGCAATCTATTAATTGATAATAGACATGCTCAACCACTTGAGCAAAGATTTCATGATAAATAAGAGAAAGAAATCAGTGGACTTCTCAAAAACCGGGTTTGATACATTTTGGTTGATACTGAATGAATGGAATACCTTAAACATTGTGCCTCTATCATAATCTTCTTTCTTAGCCCATCTACATCTGGCACACACAAACGGTTTTGGCACTGAAGTACTCCTTCTCGCGTAAGCTCAAATGCCTTGGTCGCACCACTCTGAACATTCTCCTTAAGCTATAATAAAATAGGATCTGCATATTGCTTCTCTTTCACTTTAGCTACTAATGAAGATTCCGCAGCTTATGTACGATGAGCTCTTTATCTGGAGTTTTAAGAAGGCGAACTCCCAAACTAGCTAACTGGTGAAGATATTTAATCATCCCTTGCCTTACTATAGGAACCATCATAGCCTTACGACTTAACGCATCAGCTACCACATTTGCTTTCCCTGGATGGTACAACATATCAACATCGTAGTCCTTTAATTGTTCAAGCCATCTCCGTTGCCTTTAATTTAGATCCTTCTGATTAAAAATATATTGCAAGCTCTTATGGTCAGTATATATATCAACATGAACCCCATATAAGTAGTAACGCCATATCTTTAAAGCAAAAATAACTTCTGCCAGCTCAAGATAATGTGTAGGATAATTTTTCTCATGTGGCCGTAATTATCTAGAAGCACATGCTATTACCTTACCATGCTGCATCAATATATATCCTAAACCAATTCTGGAAACATCACAATACACTGTATACCCTTCGGTGCCTTCTAGAAGTACCAACACGGGTGTAGAAATCTACTTGTTCTTTAAATCTTGAAAACTCTTCTCACAGGCATCATTCCATTGGAATTTGGATGCTTTATGGGTTAGCTTGGTTAAGGGTGCTGAAATAGAAGAAAAACCTTCAACAAACCTTCTATAATAACCGGCTAACCCGAGAAAACTATGAATCTCTGTAGGCGTTATGGGCCTTGGCCAGTTCTTCACAGCTTCTATCTTTTGAGCATCAACCTTTATCCCTTTACTAGATACAATTTGACACAAAAATGCCACCGACTTTAACCAAAACTCACATTTAGAGAACTTAGCATAAAGCTTACAATCACGAAGAGTCTGCAATGCCTGTCGTAAGTGGTTGGCATGGTCCTTTTTTGATCCAGAATAAACTAGAATATCATCTATAAAAACTATCATAAATACATCCAGGAATGGCCTAAACACCCTATTCATCAAATCCATAAAAGCTGCGGGTGCATTTCTTAGCCCAAATGACATAACTAGAAATTTATAATGACCATACCATATTCGGAAAGTTGTCTTAGGTATATTCTTATCTTTGACCCTCACTTGGTGGTAACCGAACCTCAAATCAATCTTAGAAAAACACTTGGTGCCCTATAACTGATCATATAAATCATCAATTCTTGGGAGAGGATATCTATTCTTAATATTCACTTTATTCAATTGCCAATAATAATCAATACACATCCTCAGCGAGCCATCTTTTTTGCGTACAAATAACACTGGTGCTCCCCAGGGAGACATACTAGGCCTTATGAATCCCTTCTCTAGCAAATCTTTTAATTGCTCTTTCAATTCTCATAATTCTACTAGGGACATTCTATACGGAGGAATGGAGATTGGTTGGGTGCCTGGTATTACATCAATACCAAACTCTACTTCTCGTTCAAGAGGCAAACCTGGAAGATCTTCAAGAAAT
The DNA here is from genome assembly GCF_002878395.1 of Capsicum annuum. Lineage (NCBI taxonomy): Eukaryota > Viridiplantae > Streptophyta > Magnoliopsida > Solanales > Solanaceae > Capsicum > Capsicum annuum. The sequence continues at coordinate 125,737,160 of NC_061114.1, read as the reverse complement.
ACATCAAAAAATTTATTTACCACCGGAACAGTGTGAAGAGTTGGTGGCTCCGCTTCTGCATCCCTTACACTAACTAAATGATATATGTATCCCTTGAAAATCATTCTTCTTGCCTTAAAATAAGAAATAAATCTACCTCTTGACGTGCCAATTTTACCTTTCCATTCAAGGACTAATTTATTTGGAAAATGGAAATATACATTTTCCATGCAGCAATCAATTGTGGAATAACAAGACTTCAATCAGTCCATAAGATCATCCATCATTTCACGACCAAAAATAGTTACTATGCAGTTTCGGTAAACCCTTCGAACTATAATAGATTCCCCAACCGGTGTGGACACTTCAAATGGCTTAACTAAAAGTTCGGGTATTCTTTCAAATTTTCCAGCAACTAATGGAATAACATAAGATAATATAGAACCGGGATCAATTAAGCCATATACATCAAATAAAATGATAGATAACGTACCCATAACCACATCTAAGGAAGCCTCTAAATAATATCGATCCACTAGAGCATACGTTCGATTTTGAGTCCCGCTAGAACTCGTGGCTCCTCTATAACCTCTAACATGACCCATTAGTTGTGCACCCCTTCCTAAATAAGGAATCGATGATGATGATTCAACAAATGACCCCGTAGGTCGTTCCATACCCCCTATACCCCTTCATGGGTATTCTCTAATCATATACCCCGACATACCGCACCAAAAGCAAACATTGATCCCCAGCCGACATGCGCCCAAAGGATACCTTCCATATTTATTGCATGGCTCTCAAGGAGGTCTTGATTGGCTCATATTCCCTTGCCCTTGGTACCCTACTATCCGCGAACTCTAACTCTCATTTCTGTGCCCAAATTGATTTCCTCTAGACCCTTAGAACTGTGGTGGGGCACTAGCTGCAGAATAAGAAGATAATAGCCTAGGTGGTCTAGCAGAAAACTGTGGTCTGAACCCTCCTTAGGATGTCATGAACTACCCTGTAGATCTGGCCCTCTTGGAATATCCTCTTTCTAATTCCTGTGTTCTTCTCCTCTACCTCTGATCTTCCATTTTCTATGCAAAAGCTTGGATCCTTGCTATGTCTATATCTTTGTACAAAGCGGCAATAGTATAATCTTTAACCAGATATGAATCCAGCCTATCCACATATTGATGAACTCTGTCATCCATAGTAGCTACAACATTAAGAGCATATCTCGACAAGGAATTAAATCGGAGAATGTACTCCCTCACGCTCATATTCCCCTGACAAAGATTTAAAAACTGATCTGCACGAACCTAATGAATCTCGAATGGAAGATAATGATCAAGAAATGCCACTTTGAACTCTTTCCAAGTAG
>NC_061114.1:125725225-125735712 GCF_002878395.1 Capsicum annuum | reverse complement strand
GGCAATAGTATAATCTTTAACCAGATATGAATCCAGCCTATCCACATATTGATGAACTCTGTCATCCATAGTAGCTACAACATTAAGAGCATATCTCGACAAGGAATTAAATCGGAGAATGTACTCCCTCACGCTCATATTCCCCTGACAAAGATTTAAAAACTGATCTGCACGAGCCTAATGAATCTCGAATGGAAGATAATGATCAAGAAATGCCACTTTGAACTCTTTCCAAGTAGCTGGGGGTGCATCAATACCCCTAGATCATTTCCAGTCCTCGTACCAATATATAGCCTCCCCATTGAATCTATACGCCTCTAACTCCACTGTCTCTCTACCCGTTACATGCATAATATCTAAGGACCTTTGAATTTAATCAATAAAGTCTTATGGTTCCTCGTTAAGATCTGATCCAGTAAAAGTGGGAGGATCCATCTTAAGAAAATCCTGTGTTCGAAGGCTAGCCGCCCTATCTGTACCACTAGGACCCACAGTAGGAATGGCTTACCCTTGAGCTAGCCTAGCAACTATACGAGTCAAAAGTTACACTGCATTTCTAAGATCTTGATCAACAGCATTAATAGGTGGCTCTAGGGATATAGTTCTCCTTCCCCTTATTTCTTCCGGAGTGGAAGAAGTTTCTGATGCATGCTTAGATGGAGCCTCACTTTGATTAGCTAGTATAGTGGGTGACTTACTAGTCCCCTCTTCAAAAACCACCTCTACTTGTTTACCGGTATTCTTGCTTCTAGTAACCGGCATCATTAATATAAGAAGAGAAACAAATGGATTCAGTAGTCAACTATGATTTCATATACAATATAGGCTCTATCGCACGATCTAAGACATGAAGAAAAGAAATGAGAGATATTGATGGTAGCAAGAATACTAAGGTTAGAGTTCGTTAAGGAATCACAAAGAGTGCTTCATTAGAGCTAAAGTACTTGCTTTAGTTTGTTTCAGTTATCCACACTTTTCTAGTTTTCCACTAGTTTATTTAAAAGAGAATAAAACACTTCTAAATCTATAAATAATAAATAGTTAATTATTATTTTTCATTTTATCCTATGAAAAGCTTTCACGATGGCATATCCACGTTTTTCTAGTTTTCTACTAGTTTATTTAAAAGAGAATAAAATACTTCCTAAGTCTAAGAATAATTAATTTTTATTTTTCATTTTATCCTATGAAAAGCTTTTGCATAACTATCATCATATCATATGTTTAAGATTAAAGTAAAAAGAAGGTCAATAAAAAAGTATGCTTGAGGTAGCTTTTTTTTCCCCAACCCAAGAAGATCAGTAATGTACTTATAATAGAAAAGTATGTTGTTTACCCAAAGAAAAAAAAATATGCTTGAGGTATTTTTTTTTCACCCCAACCCTAGAAGATCAATAATGTATTTACTCTGCGACATGACTCAAATCCGCAATCTATTAATTGATAAGAGACATGCTCAAGCACTTGAGCAAAGATTCCATGATAAATAAGAGAAAGAAATCAATGGACTTCTCAAAAACCTAGATTGATACATTTTGGTTGATCCTGGATGAATGGAATACCATGAACAATGTGCCTCTGTCATAATCTTCTTTCTTATCCCGTCTACATCCGGCACACACAATCGGTTTTGGCACTGAAGTACTCCTCGCGTAAGCTCAAATGCCTTGGTCGCACCACTCTGAACGTTCTCCTTAAGTTGTAATAAAATAGGATCTGCATATTGCTTCTCTTTCACTTCAGCTGCTAATAAAGATTCCGCAGCTTACGTACGATAAGCTCTTTATCCAAAGTTTCAAGAAGGCGAACTCCCAAACTAGCTAACTGGTGAAGATATTTAATCATCCCTTGCCTTTCTATAGGCGCCATCATAGCTTTACGACTCAATGCATCAACTACCATATTTGCTTTCCCTGGATGGTACAACATATCAACATCGTAGTCCTTTAATAGTTCAAGTCATCTCCGGTGCCTTTAATTTAGATCCTTCTAATTAAAAATATATTGCAAGCTCTTATGGTCAGTATATATATCAACATGAACCCCATATAAGTAGTGGCGCCATATCTTTAAAGCAAAAATAACTTTTGCCAGCTCAAGATTGTGTGTAGGATAATTTTTCTCATGTGGCCGCAATTATCTAGAAGCAGATGCTATTACCTTACCATGATGCATCAATACACATCCTAAACCAATTCTGGATGCATCAAAATATACTGTATACCCTTTGGTGCCTTCTAGAAGTACCAACACGGGTGTAGAAATCAAATGGCTCTTTAAATCTTGAGAACTCTTCTCACAGGCATCATTCCATTAGAATTTGGATGCTTTATGGGTTAGCTTGGTTAAGGGTGCTGAAATGGAAGAAAAGACTTCAACAAACCTTCTATAATAACCGGCCAATCCGAGAAAACTTTGAATCTCTTTAGGCGTTGTGGGCCTTGGCCAGTTCTTCACAGCTTCTATCTTTTGAGTATCAACCTTTATCCCTTCACTAGATACAATATAACCCAAAAATGCCACCGACTTTAACCAAAACTCACATTTAGAGAACTTTGCATAATGCTTACAATCACGAATATTATACAATGTTTGTCGTAAGTGATTGCTATGGTCCTCTTCTGATCTAGAATAAACTAGAATATCATCTATAAAAACTATCATAAATACATCCAGGAATGGCTTAAACACTCTATTCATCAAATCCATAAAAGTTGCGGGTGCATTTATTAGCCCAAATGACATAACTAGAAACTCATAACGACCATACCATGTTCGGAAAGTTGTCTTCGGTATATCCTTCTCTTTGACCCTCACTTGGTGGTAACCTGACCTCAAATCAATCTTAGAAAAGCACTTGGCGCCCTGTAACTGATCATATAAATCAAAAATTCTTGGGAGAGCATATTTATTCTTAAAAGTTACCTTATTCAACTGCCGATAATCAATACACATCCTCAGCGAGCCATCCTTTTTGCACACAAATAACACTGGTGCTCCCCAGGGGGACATACTAGGCCTTATGAATCCCTTCTCTAGAAAATTTTTAAATTGCTCTTTCAATTCTAGTAATTCTGTTGGGGCCATTCTATACGAAGGAAGGGAGATTGGTTGGGTGCCTGGTATTACATCAATATCAAACTCTACTTCTCGTTCAGGAGGCAAACCTGGAAGATCTTCAAGAAATACATCAAAAAATTTATTTACCACCGTAATAGCGTGAAGAGTTGGTGGCTCCGCTTCTGCATCCCTTCCTCTAACTAAATGAAATATGTATCCCTTGGAAATTATTCTTCTTGCATTAAAATAAGAAATAAATCTACCTCTTGGCGTGCCAATTTCACCTTTCTATTCAAGGACTGATTCATTTGGAAAATGGAAATATACCTTTTTCGTGCAGCAATCAATTGTGGCATAACAAGACGCCAACCAGTCCATACCCATTATAACATCAAAATCTACCATTTCTAACTCCATAAGATCATCTATCATTTCACAACCATAAACAGTTACTATGCAGTTTCGGTAAACCCTTCTAGCTATAATAAATTTCCCAACCTATGTGGACACTTCAAATGGCTTAACTAAAAGTTTGGGTATTCTTTTGAACTTTCCAGCAACCATTGGAGTAACATAAGATAATGTAGAACCGGGATCAATTAAGGCATATACATCAAATAAAAAGATAGACAACGTACCCATAACCACATCTAGGGAAGCCTCTAAATTCTGTCGATCCGCTAGAGCATATGTACGATTTTAAGCCCTGCTAGAACTCGTGGTTCCTCTATTACCTCTAAAATGACCCATTAGTTATTCACCCCTTCCTGAATAAAGAATCGATGATGATGATTCAACAAATGACCCCATAGGTCGTGCCATACCCCCTATGCCCCTTCATGGTATTCTCTCATCATACGCCCCGACATACCGCACCAAAAGCAAACATTGATCCCTAGCCGACATGCGCCCAAATGATACCTTCCACATTTATTGCATGGCTCTCAAGGAGGTCTCGATTGGCTCATATTCCCTTTCCCTTGGTACCCCACTGTCCGCAAACTCTAACTCTCACTTTTGTGCCCAAATTAATTTTCTCTGTACCCTTGGAACTGTGGTAGGGCACTAGCTTTAGAATAAGAAGACAATGGCCTAGGTGGTCTAGCAGAAAACTGTGGTCTGAGCCCTCCTTGGGATGCCATGAACTGCCCTGTAGATCTGGCCCTCTTGGAATATCCTCTTTCTAATTCCTGTGTTCTTATCCTCTGCCTCTGATCTTCCATTTTCTGTGCAAAAGCTTGGATCCTTGCTATGTCTATATCTTTGTTCAAAGCGGTAATAGTACAATCTCTAACCAGATATGGATCCAACCTATCCATATATTGATGAACTCTGTCATCCATAGTAGCTACAATATTAGGAGCATATCTCAACCAGGAATTAAATCGGTGAATGTACTCCCTCACTCTCATATTCCCCTGACGATGATTTAAAAACTAATCTGCATGGGCCTGATGAATCTCGAATGGAAGATAATGATCAAGAAATGCCACTTTGAACTCTTTCCAAATAGCTGGGGGTGCATCAATACCCCTAGATCGTTTCCAATCCTCGTACCAATATATAGCCTCCCCTTTGAATCTATACGCCGCTAACTCCACTATCTCTCTACCCATTACATGCATAATATCTAAGGACCTTTAAATTTGATCAATAAAGTCTTGTGAGTCCTTGTTAAGATCTGATCCAGTAAAAAAGGGAGGATCCATCTTAAGAAAATCCTGTGTTCGAAGGCTAGCCGCCCTATCTATACTACTAGGACCCGTGGTAGGAATAGCTTGCCCTTGAGCTTGCCCAGCAACTATACTAGTCAAAAGTTGTACAGCATTTCTAAGATCTTGATCAGTAGCATTAATAGGTGGCTCTGGGGATATAGTTCTCCTCCCCCTTATTTCTTCAAGACTGGAAGAAGTTTCTGATGCATGCTCAGCTGGAGCCTCACTTTGATTAGCTGGTATAGTGGGTGACTTACTAGTCCCCTCTCCAGGAGCCACATCTACTTGTTTACCGGTATTCTTTCTTCTAATAACCGACATCATTACTATAATAAGAGAAACAAACGGATTTAGTGGTCAACTATGACTTCATATACAATATAGGCTCTATCGCAAGATCTAAGACATGAAGAAAAAGAAACAAGAGATATTGATGGCAGCAAGAATACTAAGTTAGAGTTCGTTAAGGAATCACAAAGAGTGCTTTATTAGAGCTAAAGTACTCGTTTTAGTTTGTTTCAGTTATCCACACTTTTCTAGTTTTCCACTAGTTTATTTAAAAGAGAATTAAGGTTAGAGTTCGTTAAGGAATCACAAAGAGTGCTTTATTAGAGCTTAAGTACTCGTTTTAGTTTGTTTCAGTTATCCACACTTTTCTAGTTTTCCACTAGTTTATTTAAAAGAGAATGAAACACTTCTAAATCTATAAATAATAAATACTTAATTATTATTTTTCATTTTATCCTATGAAAAGCTTTCACGATGGCATATCCATGTTTTTCTAGTTTTCTACTAGTTTATTTAAAAGAGAATAAAATACTTCCTAAGTTTAAAAATAATTAATTTTTATTTTTCATTTTATCCTATGAAAAGCTTTCGCATAACTATCATCATATCATATGTTTAAGATTAAAGTAAATAGAAGGTTAATAAAAAAGTATGCTTGAGGTAGCTTTTTTCTCCCCAACCCAAGAAGATCAGTAATGTACTTATAATAGAAAAGTATGTTGTTTACCCCAATAAAAAAAAATATGCTTGAGGTTTTTTTTTTCACCCTAACCCTAGAATATCAATAATGTATTTACTCTGCGACATGACTCAAATTCGCAATCAAATTTGCCGCATATCAGTTGAAAGATGTGGCATATCTGTGGTACGAGGAGTGGGAGTAGTTGAGGGGAGATAATACTGAGCAGGCTCTGTAGGATGACTTTTTGGGTGCCTTTCTTGATCGTTTCCTTCCACAGGAGTTAAGGGAGTCAAAATTTAAGGAGTTCGTAAATTTGAAGCAAGGCAAAATGACTGTGAAAGAGTATGCCTTGAAGTTCTACCAGTTGTCACGTTATGGTTCGCAGTTGGTGTCTAGCTTGAGGGCTAGAATGAGAAAGTTTGCTTCCGGCAACCCATATACAATCTAATAACCAATATCAAGCCAATATCCATAACTCCTCTCTAACATATGATCTTCGTAGAGAATTTTTAAAGATGTCACATTTTCTGTCAGAAAAATCAGTATTTCAACTGTGATATCAATGTGTCATGATCTGATCCAGGTCCTGGACGTCACGGGTATCTTAATCCCACCATAGATCGAAGACCACCCCCATAGCCTAACCTCAAAAGCATAAAAATAATAATAAAGCGAAAGTCAATCAACAATAATAAGAAGATAAATAGATAATTCAAATGAAACTAAGAGTCAAAATATTAATCATCCCACATCTATCCACGAAAGCCTCTAAAACAAGAATAACATCTAAGTCAGGACATGCCTCCAAATATGACAAAAAAAATCCAAAAGTACTCAGTCAATAAGGAAAGAATGATGAAATAACAAAGCCTTCCGAAGAAAGGATGCTCACTACTTCACGACAATCAATAGACGGGCTCAACCACCTAACACTGCATTGGAGCAATAGAAAAATCTTTGGACCCTACATCATAAAATGATGTAGTGTTCTAGGACAGTCAGTGGGATAAACACTGGCATGTAACTCAGAAAAGTCATAAAATAATGTCATATCCAAAGTAAATCAAAACCACATCCACACACTCATATATATATATATATATATATACATTATAGAATGTTGGGACAGGGTAAATGGTCATGAACATGAAATTTTAAACCATTAACCTGAACCGTGTGGCTCTATTTGTCCTAAAGGCAATCATGGGCTATATGGGTTTAGCTCCCCATTCTGAAAAGGCCCTAGTGCGTGTTAGCCCACATGAACTAAGGGAAAACTAAATTCACCAAGGTAATAGCCTGTAACACCCCAAATTTTGGCCGTTGAAAAAATTCTTGAGCTTTGAGTTCACTGCCCTGACTACGACTGGATATACGAGTCGTAAGGTCTCTATATGGGTTGTATGACCCAAACCATAGCCTGACCAGTGAAGGCTACCTTTGCTTCTGTCTTGGTTACAAGTTAAGCCAAACGAGTCGTAAAGACTCTATATAGGTCATAGGTACCAATCGTGGGGTGACCAGTGTAATTACCCAAATATTCTGTCTTGATTACGACTAGGACCCTACGAGTCATAGGGTCACTTGACGAGTCATGTAGTGTGAGTTGTAGGGTTACTAAAGAGGGGTCCTTTACCTACTGTCCAGACCACGACTCATGGTAACGAGTCATAGTGTGTCCTTACGAGTCGTAGAGAGGCCCGCCGTCGCTAGCAATAAATTTTCAACTTTTAATTAAGGGTACTATGGACATTTACCTCTTCCCAACATAAGACCCACGACCTTAAATCATATTGGGGACCTATTTTCAGCACTTATCAATCATAAACACTCTCTCAAACTCTCTCAAATTCCCCATTCAAAGATAAAGCCAGAGTTTCAAGAAACTAGCCATCTAGGGCTATAAGGGTGATTTCTTCTTCAAATTTCTTAGGGATTAAGGAATGGATCTCTCTCCTTAAACTTGTGTTTTCATTATATCATGAATTGTTTTATTATTCATATGGTTTTGATATTGGATTTTGAATGATGGGTTGAGGGTTTTGGATTTAATTTGTTTAAATGTTTTACCCATGATTTTAATGGATGGGTGCATGAGAACGGTTAATGAAATAAAGGTACAAAGATTTCCCAAATTTGCAAATAATAGAAATAAGGGTACAAGACTTCCCCAAATAATTGGATTTTGGTTTTGGGAATTGATGAGAACCTCAACCCACTCGCATAATTGGTTTTGGAATGTGAATAATCATTTGGCTTGGCCTAATTTTCTTAAAACTAGCACATTGCATAAATGGCTAAATGGATAATAATGATCTTGAAAACATTGTGGGGGACAAGGATTCCCTAAAGTTGTTTTAATAATAGAGTCTGGGGGTATGAGAATTCCCCCAAGTGATGGCGTAATGACATTCACTTGCAAGCTATAGTCGGTATCAAGATACCACTTAATGATTCGTTATGATTAACTCTTTAAGATATGGATGGGTTATGTGCTAAATATTTTAATTGGGCTTTAAGGGGGTTTTGTATTTAGCCGTGAAGGTGGATATCCTGAGGTACTAATACTAGAAACCCACGGTTGCTGATGGGAGGGTCAGCCTAGATGACCGTGTGCTTGTGTGACACTACATGTATATCTGCATCATGGATGTTGTTGGGTATAAGGATTCTCTGGCCTTTTATTATATCTTCGGTTCATGCGACTAACATGCTCTGGGGCCCGATCAGGGGGTGACATCCTAGACCCATATAGGACGGTCAACCTACACAGTCCAGGCTAATGATTTAAAGTTCATGCTAAACCGTGTTTCATCTCCCAACATCTTATACATATATATGTGTGTGTGTGTGTATGTGTACAGGTGAAATGGTTTTGAATTCTTTTTTGAATGATGGCATTATTTTATTCCCTCGTTCCTGAGTTATATGCTAGAGTTCAACCCGCTAACCGTCTTCGAATGTTGTATCCTCACGCGATGTAGGATATGGAGTCACTTTTACTTTTCCTGTACAATGATAGGATTTTAGGGTGTCAAAAGTTTGCTTGAATTGGTAAGCTTCCATTCTTCGAAAGATCTTTATTTCATGGTTTTGCTATAATCTTATGTCATAGACTATTCATATGGTTTCTTTTGGCTATCACCAGGGCATGTCCTGACTTAGATTATATTTGGTTTTGTCGTAGAGGCTTTGTGGATTACTATGGATTGGAATATGTTGAAAATTCATAAATTCTTTTTTGAGTTTCCTATCTTGTTATATGTTCAGAATTGATCCGCTGCTAGCTACATTGTGTTCTATTTAGCTAGGCAGAGCAGTGGTCTTCGGTCCTCGATGGACTTGAGATTTTCTTCACGATCAGAACCTAGTTTGGATAGTGAAAAATTTGATATCAGAGCCCTAGGTTCATGGTCAATTGGGTGTCCACAAAGTTGTGTCAAGTAAAGTCTCTTTTATGGGTGTGTAGAGCACCACACTTATAAGGGAGAGGCTATGAGACATTTAGGAATGTTTCCTTTGCATTGTTCTACTTTTGGGCTATAGAGTCTAGCATATTGAAACCTCCTCTAATTCCCGTTTGTTCGCATTTTTAATCATGTCTCCCAGAAGATCTAATGCTCATGGATAATCCTTTGACCCGCTTGAGGACAATGTGGGCGGAACTCATCTTGCTTATGGGGTACAAACCTAGTCTAGGCTTAGTACTTCTGATTGCCCTCATGAAGTTCCACCAGTGTCACACCTCAAATCCTATTGAGGCGGACTGGCACCCATAACCGAGGAGGCCCGGGAAAACCAGCTCATAACCTTATACTTCCCATGTATACCTCTATGACAACCCGAAATTCGAATAGCATCATGTCGGATATAAAAGAAAATAATTACCTGTATAAGATCGAGCACACATATATATGTATATACAATACTTGATCGTTGGATCCATCACGTCTATTAACAAAACACCACCTTGATTGTATATTAGGTCTACAAAGACTTTAGACAATACATAGAGTTTAACTAAGGTCGGGACACACCCCGCCATATAACTAACTTCTATACAATACCAAAAGTGACTGGATATGATACGGAAAGCCCCGAAGCAAACTGGAGCTCACCAAAAGCAGCTGGATATCCTGGCTCCTACTTGTGCGGTGTATGAGCTGAGTTACCTGTGCCTGCATCATGAAATGCAGGTCCTCCGTGGGGGACGTCAGTACGATATATGTACTGAGTATGTAAAGCTGTAGATAATCATATATGATATAGGAGCTCAATAGAAATCAGAAACAAGTGAATAAATCGTAATAGGAGTGGACCACACTTACTAGAAATTATGACAACCTGTACATTATTTATTCAATCACTTTACCTTCGTTCTTATCATCTTTGTAATCATTACTGTACTATACTATGACCATTAGGCTGCCTCCAGTACATATCAACTGGGATCGACCCATGATAGGCTTATGCCCCTGGGATACCACCCATAAACACATAAATAGGGATCGACCCATGATAGGCTTATATTCATGGGATACCACCCGATAAGGGAGAACTACCATCACTTAGTTCAATTAATCTTTGAGATTGTTATTTCGGTCGCTACCGTATTTTTGATACTTTGAAACAATGATACATCAATAAGAGACATATAAATAGACTATCAATGCAATAACAATGAAGCAAGAACTCATTGGCACATCAATGAAATGTTTTGGAGTCATCAATGCCATAACAAT
>NC_061114.1:125720907-125722225 GCF_002878395.1 Capsicum annuum | reverse complement strand
TATGGATCACATGTTATTGAATAACTTTGGAAACTTTCTTAATAGAAAAATTGTTCACTTTCATGCCAAAGATATGGTGTAGAGTATGCTTTACATACCTGACTGTCAACCTTCAATACTAGTACCAAATGGACTTCCCGTCTTTTTGGATTACTTATCTACAATGAACATATATAGGAATCTAGTGTTAGAAACCAATGTCACAATTCAATTATTTGAATTCACCAAACTAGTGGTTAAGTAGTAAGCCTTAATTAAACCATAAAGGGTTTCAATTTAATTATCTTATACTCCAATTACAGTCACATGCCATGCATATTCATACAACATCCTCCAATATCAAGTTTGGATTCATTTATCCTTCCAACCAATCTATTAAACCAAATTAAGCCATAGACATAAATAATCATCAATTCAATAGTATATCACCATATCCACCTTCCATAACTCAATTACCATATCCATCTTCCATAACTAGATTACCATATCCACCTTCCACAATTCAATACAACCAAACCATGCAAAATAGTCCATAACCCTATTTCCATCACCTTTTAATAACAACCAATACATATAATCCTCTATCACACATATACATATGGAAATGAACAAAGGCAAACAATATTCATACCTTAGAATTCACCTCTTGATTATGCAATCCTATTTGCACAAATAATAGGTGTCGTTCGAAGCTCTCGAGATGACAAACGCAGTTATCGGATTACTTTGGAATTTCTATGGTTGAATCATAAGTAATTTAAAGGTCAAATTTGTCTAGGGTTTGTTCTTCCTCAGTGATTGATGATGAAAATGAGTTTTTGAACTCATATACATGTATATATACACATATTCCCGTCTATAATATAATAGGAAATGACCAAAATGCCTTTAAAATTTAAATAATGTCAAATCTGTCCTTTGGTGGGCTGTTTTGATAAGCTAAAGTAGATCGACCATCACTCTTTGCTCCGATATTGGATTTGGGTGAAATTGGTATCTTTGGAAGGATAATTCAAAGGGCTTTCATTTCATATACAGTAGGCCGCCCAGTTTGTCCTGCACAAGGAGTTATGGTCGTTTGAATTTGACCCTAAAAATCTGTTTTGATAGGCTGAAGTAAAACGAGTATAACTCCTTACTCAGACGTTGGATTTGGATAAAACCAATTGCATTGGAAAGAAAACTCAAAGATCTTTCTTTTCATAGGTCACATCTCTCCCAGTTCATTATATTAAGGGAGTTATGATCGTTCTAATTTGACCCAAAAATTCAGCTGGCCTCAGTAGTTTGTGTGCAGGAAAATTTCCTGCACACAAAC
>NC_061114.1:125356978-125357742 GCF_002878395.1 Capsicum annuum | reverse complement strand
ACCATCACATCAGATAAATAATTATTCATTTTCATAAAATTGCTTTTTTCAAAATATTTCCTTCAACCATGTACATAACAAAATATGGTCATCTTAGCTTACTATATACTAGATTATTCTTAAATAATATGTTCTTCGGTCACTATTAACATGGTAATTTGGATACTTTTTCCCTTAAACAACGCCTCTACTCTGGTTACTCCCCGCCACGGCTTCTTGCCTCATTGGTTTCACCTTTAGGATGGCATAGTCCTTAGGGATTCTTTCCGTTTTCGCTTTGTTAATAAACTTCTTAACATATTATTCTTCGAATAATTCTACTATAAAGTAACTAATATGAATTTATTTTATCATATCATGATTGTTTGGGAATTATGAATTTAGCTATTCATAATCATAAATAAATATACCTGTTCGGGTAGTTTTGATATTCTGAAGTTTGTTCCTTCATAGCTTTTTCCATTAAAATATGTCTATTTAATTAACTGAGTAAAATATTTGTTATGGAATGGAGAGAATGTTTGCTTCAACGCATGAAGGCTTGCCTTTGGAATGCCTTCTGCTTTCTTTATTTATAGAACAAAATCTGAACCAAATTTGTACAAATCTTTACACGTTTTTAAAATGTAAAACAAAAAGCTAAAAAGTCAAAAAAAAAAAGGGGCTAGGCTACTAACTAGCCTACTAGCCTTTTCTTACAAATCTACAAATCTAATTATTACATCTTACGTAAAGTCTAAACAATAATTCAAGACTTTGTACAA